>NC_080680.1:83898394-84131922 GCF_030445035.2 Dasypus novemcinctus
GAAAAACACACTTAGGGGTCATTCCCTGAGTCCCAGGGGTAAGGACTAAATGACTGGGGCTGGGGGCCTCCTGGGCATCAACCCTTCCTGGACAGCTCTTTTGACAAGTAGTCAGCGCTGGGCCTTCCGGCCAACATGCCCACCCCTGGGAGCAGGCAAACAGCCACCACTGCACCCACACTGTAAAAGGAGGACACTGGGGCAGGCCTGCTTATCCACGACTGGTGCTCGGGATCCATGCTTGGCAGGGGACAGAGTGCCCACTAAGCTACCGCCTGCTCTGGGAGGCCGAGGCTCTGACAAGACAGCCCGGGTTGTGACCCCCTGCCTCCGCCTAGCACTCTGAACCCGCCTGTGTGATCTGGTCCAGACGCCCTTCCCAGACCCCTGACTCACGAGCCTTCTTCACCGTGGGACCAGGTCAAGCCCTTGCGCACCTCAGCCTTCACTGCTCTTCCCTGAAGCCCATCCATGCTGGACTTGCCGTCAAGGCTGGGCTCAGACCACCACATCAGGTCAGTTGAGGAAAAGAGCCTTCAGGGTCAGACTGACCTGGGTTCAAGCCCACGGCCGGTCCACATCATAGCCCTGTGACAAGCAAGTAATGTTGTGATGTCTCAGTGTCCCTGATTGCAACATGGGGTCAGTGACTGACCACAGGGATGTGCTGGAGGCACCTAAACAGCTTGGCCCTGGGGAAGTCTGCCTGGCTGAGCAAGCACACCCCACTGTACAAGCCCTCCAACCATCCGCAGCAGGAAGGGTTAACGGGGCAAAGAGGCGGCTGAGTCCCACATCTGGGGACCTTGAGTGCTGGTGCCGTGGGCCCACTTAGAAAATGGAGCGTCTATCACTGAGGGCCCAGGAGGGGCGTGGGCCCACTTAGAAAATGGAGCGTCTATCACTGAGGGCCCAGGAGGGGCTTCCTAAAACAGCAGCTGCCCCCACCAACTGCTCACTCAGCCCCAGTGGTCCTGCCTACCTCACCCCGGGCTCCGTCTAGCCCCTCTCACACCAGCTTGGGCTCAGCGATGGAGAGGCTGGCTCTCACATACCCTGCGTCCTGTCAGGAATGGCGGGAAAGGGGCGGCCTGGCGTCCCCAGCCCAGACTCACTGGCAGCTGCCTGCATCCAAGCCGGCCCTGACACCAGCACCTGCAAGTGGCCCTGAAATGCCAGGGCGGCGAGGTGGGGGCAGGAGAAATTCGACCGCTCCGGCTTCTCCAGGCCGTCCAGGCCCACCGGCCCAGCTCCCGGGGGCTCCTGCCTGGCTGTGTGGGGCGTGGCCCTGGAGTCCCAGGTGGTGTGGCGGACACTGCGGGCAGCGGCCAGGGCCAGAGGGATTGCGTGGGACCCGCCGGCGGTGGTCGGTGCGTTGCGCGTGCGCAGCGAGGCGGGGCTCAAGTCCACGGACGGCCCGTGGGCTGGTTCACGGCCGCGTTTGCGCGCCCAGCTGTGGCCACGAGACTCTGGATGCCCCACCCGCGGTGCCTACCCGGTGTGCCTGCGTTGGGGAGGCTCGTGCGCGTTTCCCACGCCTCTCCCCGGAGTCCGCTCAGCGCGGCCCCCGCCTCCCGCACCTGCGGGGCGGGGCCGGGGCGGGGCCACGGCTCTCCCCGCCCACCCGGGCAAGCGCCCGGGGAGCCCGGGCAGAGTCGAGTGGTGGGGCCCGAGCGACCGGCTGCGGCGCGCAGACAATGGAATTGGCTCTGGGAGCCGCGGCGGCTCAGACTGCGACGAGGGGCGCTGAGCCCCGGGTCCAGCCAGGGCGGGAGGCCGCGCCATGAGTCCGGCAGCCGGGCGCCCCGCTGCGCCGCGCGCGGGCCGAGGCGAACGGCCGCGGAGAGTCAGGGGACCCTCCCTTGGGCCGGCGATGAGCTGCGGAGGCTGAGGATGATGGTAGATTGCCAGGTAAGTACTCCGCCCGACCCAGCCTGTGGTCGGAGATGGGGGGAGGCCCACATGCCCGGTGCCCGCCCCCCGCCATCCAATGTGGAGGGGTCTGGCACCGCGTCCTCGCTGAGTGCGTGCTTACCGATTCCGTGTCTAACCCCTCATTGTACAATTGGGAAACTAAGGTCCAGAGAGAGGCAGACTGGCCCAGGGCGCACAAGGTGGCAGAGTCCAGAGGAAGAGGTAGGATTCCGGGCTCCTAGGTCCTGGGCTCAGTGCTTTCCCGTAGGGTTTGCTTGCTTGCATCCTGGGGGACCCCTATTCACCCCCTTTCCAGGTGAGGCCGTTTTCCTCTTGGCATTCCCAAATATTCTCAGGTGCATCCATGCACACACATGTACAAAGATTTCTCAGGCGGGGACCACGGGGGTGGGTCAGAGGAGAAGTGGATACCAGAGAAGTGACAAGGAAGAAAGAAGAGGCTGGAGGCAGCTCTGCCATGGGACAGTTGCATCCAGTCCCCTGGCAACATGTCAGTGGACCCTGTAGCATGAGGGAGGAGAGAGGTGCCAAGCTGATGGGCAGGGGCGGATCCCCAAGGTTTTCCGGGGGTCCTCCTGGGCCAGGGCCATCCCCATGTCCTCCCCATGAGAGGACAGGGCCTGGGGCATACTGTCCATGGCCCTGGGCACCTAGAACTAGGAAGAGTTCCCCCCAGTGTGGAAGAGGGCTACAGGAGAGGTCTCAGATTCCATCTCTGTAAAAACTGGGGTGGTGGAACGGATGACCTCGGGTTCCACAGGCACAGAGACATGACTGGTCCTTGGCTTTTCATCAGTGACCCGCTGCACTCTACCTTTTTTTTTTACTCCCTTGAGGTCTTCCAAACAGAGAGAGGCTTGGGGGCTTGGGAACTAAGGACTTGGGGTAGAGCAGGTGGCAGAGCACTGGACCACGAGTCCGGGTAGGCCAGTCCTTGTTGAGCCTGGAGGTCCCCATTTGGTGTGAGACTGAAATCATTGCCCTGGCTGTGATGAGGATACCTCATGAGTGATTTCGGCACCCCAGTGCCAGTGGAGGCAAAGAGGGGGCCAAGAGAGGCCTCCAAGGTCCCTTGCATCACTAGTGGAGCCTGCATGTCCTGCTCCTTTGCTCCCCTGGGGCCAGAGAGAGCCGCTGCCTTGACAACACCGGAACAAAGGTGTGTGTTTTGTTTTGTGGTTTTCCTGTCTGGGTATGCAGTGCTAACTCTGGCCACCAGGGGGCGGGCAGCCTCTTCTCCCAACTGTGCCCTCTGTGCTTTGCTGGAGCAGCTGAAGCAACTGGAGTCCATCTCCACCATCTGAGCTGGGCAGAGGCTGGTAAAAGGCCTCCAAGATCGCCTCAGTTATTCATTCAGCAACTGTGCCCCAAGCCCTCACCCTGCACCAAGCTCTGCGTTTCAGGAGCTCACTGTCTGCAAGGAGAGGTGGACAAAAATGTGAAAGCAAACAAGTGCAAGAAAAGAACAAGCGCAATAGAGAAAGCTAAGCAGGGTGCTGGGAGGAGGGCTAGGGGACCACCAGGTGGGAGGGCTCAGAAGGACACACCAAGGTGACGTACTGCGACCAGAACAACAAGAGGAGCCAGCGCTGTGCACGTGTGGGAAGAGGGTGCCTGGGAAAAGGCACAGTGGGGGCAGAGTCGGAGGCAGAGGGACTTGGACCAGAGAGGAGGTTAGGAAGGCAGTGGAATGGGAGGAGCGGCCCTGGAGGAGGGGCGGGGCAGGGGGGGGCAGGGCCAGGTCCTGGAACCAGGTGGATCGGGTGAGTTATCTGTTGCTGTGGGACAAAAATACCATCCCAAAACTTAGCAGCTTGAAACAACAAACATTTATTATCTCAGTTTCTGTGGCTACGGAATCCAGCTCAGCTTGGCTGGGTGCCTTTGCCTCAAGGTCTCTCACGGGACTGGGGCTGCATTCTCCCCAGAGGCTCAGCTGAGGGAGGGTCTGCTTCAAAACTCCTAGATTATTGGCAGGCTTTCGTTTCTTGTGAGCTGTTGGACGGAGGGCTTTAGTTCCTGACTGCTGGCTAGCATCTTCCCTCAGCTCTTTGCCCTGTGGGTCTCTCCACAGGACAGCTCATGACACTGCAGCTTGCTACCCCAGGGTGAGGGCTCCGAGAGAGGGAGAACACCAAAGAGAGCAAGCAAGGTGGGAGTCACAGGCTTTCTGCAACTCTGTTTTGGAAGGGGCATGCCATCCCTTTTGCTGTATTCTGTTCATTACAGCAAGTCACTAAGTCTCATCCACACTCAAAGGGAGGGGATTACACAAGGATGTGTATATCAGACTGGGATCACTGGGGGTCACTCTCCCTGATTCATTTTACCCCAGGACTGCTGCCCCCTGATTTTTACAAACCTCTGAATGTGGAGAAGTGGCAGAGGAGAGAATCTGTTGGTTCCTGCCATTGGCACTTGGATGGGGGCAGGAGATATAAAGAACTCTAATGGTTGCTTCCTGCCTCAGTCGTGGGGCAGGGGGCAGTAAGGACAATGCAGAAAGCTGGCAGGGAATGAGACGGTGTTCGTTTGGGGATTGGGGGGTGGGGAGGCAGGGCAGAGCACGGTCCTGGAAGGAGGTGTTCTTTGGTCTCTGTCGAATGGGGAGGGAAGGTGTGATGATGAAGGTGAGGATATGCTTCAGGGCTGGTGCTATAAACACTGCCCGGAGCTCCAGCTTCACTACCCCAGGAGGCCACCCTCGTCATCACTGGTCCTGGGGCTCTGCTGGAACATGGCATTGTGTGCACTTGACGGGGGTGGCAGAGGCTCAGGTTGGCCTCGGGAGAGGTGTTGGAGTGATTTTTCTCCCAAAGGCCAACTTCTCAGTGCCCCCGGGCGTGGGGGAGAGCTGTCGGCACCTGAGACTGTCTCAGGGAACTCTGTTCCCAGCCAGGGTATGGGCTGTGTGAGTGGAGTCTGGGGTTGTCCTGTGAAGGACAGCCCTGCTTTCCTTGTTCTGTTCTGGTGGCAGCACCAGCAGGTGGTGCTGTGACCTCCTGCACGAACATGCTGTGCCCTGCATTAAGCACCTACTGTGTGCCAAGCCCTGCTCTCAGCACAGGCTTCAGCAGTAGAGAAGAGAGACTGTCACCTTATCGTTGCAAAGAGAGGAGGCGATGACACAACACTCAATTGTGAACAGACTAGGCAAGCAATCATTTTAGGAGCGACACATGCTCTGGGTAGAATCACACAGAGTGGGGCCATGGGAGAGTAACTCGGTGGCTACGGTGGATTGGAGGACTGGAGGCGTCCTCGAGCGGGTCACCTGAATGACGAAGAGGAACACATATGGAGTTACGAGGTGTCAGGAATGAAGAGAAAAGCAGGGGAGAGTGGTAGAGGGCACTGGGGAGGTGTGCCGGGGTCAGACCCTCAGGGGTCGGAAGTTTGCATCTCATTCTTCACCTGGGTATTGAGATGGCCCTTCTCAGTGACTTCTGGGGCCCTTTCAGCTAGGGTTACACGTGTGATTTCAAAACAGCTCTCCTGTTACTACAAGGTAGACTGTGGGCCCCAGGTCAGGGGGCCACGTGCTAGGCAGCTGGAGGGATGCCTTTCCCTAAAGAGACTGGCCATAAGAGGACCGGGGATGCTTGGCGCGCCACCACTGCCGCACCCAGCGGGGTTCAGCATTGTCCTCTTAGACTCGTCTTTTGATATATGAAGATGAGAGAAGGGGCACTCTGGGGCTGAGGAGCGGGCACCTAGGTTCCTCCACTGCAGTGTGGGCTCCGTGAGATGGAGCAAAGTGCTGGCTGTGGCTCTGATCTAGGGAACAGAAGCCCTTTCTTACTGTCAGCTCCAGGGTGCTTCTAAGCCCCACGAGGCCCCTTCCATGCTGAGCTCCTGGGACCCTCCGCCCGCCCCCACCAGCCTCTAGTCCTTGTCAGGCACTCACTGGCTGATTCACACATCAGACACATATTGAGGGCTTCTGTTGGCCCAGTCCAGTGCTTTCCTGGGGGCGGACAGATGAGGCCATAGAAAAGGAAGGCCAAGAGCAGGGGCATGGGAGGGCAGCAGGTATTATGGAAAGGGCCCCGGGCTGGGAGCCTGGGGGTCTGGTTTTCAGTGGCTGCAGGTTGAGGTGAATCCCTGTCACCCCTCCAGCTATGGGGCCCCCCTCTGCAGAGTCCTTCCCAAGCCACACACACAGCTCGTGCCAGGTGTTTACCTTCCTGTATCTAACTGCATCCGCCCAGCACGCTGTAAGGTAGGTACCACTACCTCCTTCGCTTATGGGTGGGGAAACTGAGGCACTGAAAGCTAACGGGACTCCCACAGCTAGTTAGTGGTAGGGGCTGGTGGGGGCACGTTCGCCTGTGCAGACAAGCCTGGGAGGGATTGGGCATGGGTGCTGGGATTACATTCCTCCCAGTTACCAGGGGCTTCCAGCAGGCGGGGTGGGGCTGGGCTGGGCTGGGCGGCCCAAGGTGGTGGTTAAGGGTGAAAGTGAAGATGACAACAGTATAATGAGCCCTTTTGTCCTCTCCCTGCCTTAAAGAAAGACTTGGACTCTGGTCTCTGCAGTTTTGGGGGCATTCTGGGCTTTTTAATCCCAAATATTCTCCCTGCCACCCTCTATGCAGAGGCAGGGGAATAGACAGCTGTGCCCTTAGGATAGGGTGGGTACAGCTTATGGAACCTTGATATCCCCTCCTGGACCACCAAGCCAGGGAGAAGGGTTGGAGAAGAGAGGGCATGGGAAGCTCTGCTGCATCCTCCTAAAAGTGACAAGCCCCAGAAGATGGGAGAGTTCCCATGGCAACCCAGAGCAGTTGCATAGCAACAGTAGGGCCCCCAAAATACTTGCTGCAGGAAGGCACTGGGGTAGGTGCTTTCTGATAGCTTGTGTGGCCCTTCGCTGCCACAGTCATTCCGTGAACTCACTGGGTTGATTCTCCCACCCCCACCCTGCCAGGGCCTAACAGCCCCCACCCCCTGGATCCTTCTTCAGGGAAACCCCAGTCCACTCCCCCTTCATTTCCTTTCCCCTCCCCACCACCCCATCCTACCAGCCACCAGGCATCTGTCAGCCCCCTAGCAACAGAAGCCATTTCCTGGATACCCGAATGACACTTGTCAGCAGAATGTCAGAGAAGGTGGGGTCAGAGAGCGCGGTGGGAGGGGCCAGGCGAAGTGCCTAGTGCTTCACACCCCTGAACCCTGCAGCCCCCCCTTCCTTCCCTTGGCCCTGAGGCAGGATGGCAGGGGGGGGCACCGTGGGGCTGGGGTGGGTAAACTCTGAAATAGGGAACTGCCGTTCTAGGCCAGCTTGGAGACTCACGAGCTGTGTGTGACCTTGTTAAGCCCCTTCTCGCTGGCCTCAGTTTCCCCAGCTATGAGAAAAATACCCGCCTCCAAGTTATAGTTGGGGTTTAAGGAAGTTGGACCCCCTTAGTGGCTGCTTCAGTCTGTGGGCCCCGGTGCTAGGGCACTGCAGAGAGCAACGGAGTAAGTGAGAGCTGTGTCCAGCCCGGGAGGGAGCAAAATGATGGACCTCTTGACACCAGGACAGGGCACATTTTGGAGAGTGGGGGAGGGCAGGTGGGAGCCGGACCGTGAGGCGGGGTGGACTTTGGAGCCTGGGGAAGGCTGTCAGGCCCAGCTGCTCTCAGAAGTTCTCTCTGGGAGGGCCATGAGAGGAGGGCCTCTTGGCGACCCTCCCCCTCCAGGAGAGGTTTCTGGGTCCCCTCAGGAAGCCAAGGCTCTAGTCTGACCTCTACCTTTCACTGTGTGACCTTGGGCCATAACTTCACCTCTCTGAACCTCAGTCGCCCTCACAAACGGGGGAAGGGGAAGGCCCTCGCGGGCTCGTGCTGGCCTGTCGTGACTGCTCAGTCGCCGGCGGCTGTGCTCATTTGCGGGCCTGCGGCGGTTGGAGTGGATTCCACCGGCGACTGCCCAGCGCCGCAGGAAGAGGGGGCGGGGTGGAGGCGGTGCAGACAATGGCCCCGGCGGCCGCGAGCGTCTCCTGGGTTCCGCGGGCGCGGGGGCGCGGGGGCGCGGGGGCGCGGGGGCGCGGGGGCGCGGGGGCGCGGGGGCGCGGGGGCGCGGGGGCGCGGGGGCGCGGGGGCGCGGGGGCGCGGGGGCGCGGGGGCGCGCAGCCCGTTTGGCGGCGAGCTGCGCCGCTCACCCCGCCCAGCCCAAGGCTTTGGGGGGACGGGCGGCCCCGCAGGCGGCGTTCTGCCTGCCCGAGGCGCTGGTGCTGGACAGCCGCGTGGGCGTGCGAGCGGGCGGGATGGGCAGGCACGGCCGGGGTCCCCGCAGCTCCCGCCTGGGGCGCAGAGAGGAGGGGGCCAGAATCCACAGAAGCAGGAAGAACAAAGAGGGGGCAGAGTCCCCCATGGGCCGTGGCGGGGACACCCAGGACAGCCCCACCCTCCCCGCCTGTTCTCCCTGTCCTGCGGGCTCCTAGTTCATGGAAAGGAGCCTGCAGGAGAAGAGAGCGAGCGGTCTGCCCTGGGGCTGGAGGGCACCCCTTCTGGGTTGAGATCCAAAATTGGTTCCCCTCGAGAGGGCACAGGGTCTCTTTTCTGGATACCACCTCAGAACCCAGGTGTGCCCACCTGGCTTGTGTTTGTGGGGACAGGGAGTAGACGGTCCTGCCCAGTTGAGTCAGAGGACCTGTGACCAGTGAGTGGCCCTAGGTCCCCGAACTTAGCCACCCCTCTCACCCCCACCCCCTCTTGGGACTTCATCTTGGCCCTAGAATGTCTGTCCCAGGAGACTGGGGGTGGGGAGGGGGGGGGTCAGTCCCTCCACCTATAACTGTCCAGCTCAAAAATGGGAGGGTAAGAACGTGGGTGGGGAGGGGCTAGTGGGGGGGAATTCTTACCCCATCCCACCCCCACCTGGCTGGACTGTGGCCTGAGAAAGAGCCTAGGGGCTCTGAGCCCTAGTGGGCCTGAGCCCTAGTGGGGTCGAAGGTCAGGGTTGCCTAGAGGTCAAGGGGAACCGAGAAGTCTGGCATCTGTCTGGGTTGGAATCCTGACTCTGCTGTTGGCTTGTCTGACCCCAGACAGGTAGGTGACTTAGCACCTCTGTGCCTGGGTTGCCTCACCTGTGGCTTGAACTGGATGTAAACATGTCTGGAATGTTCCCAAAGCCCCTGGCATGGTTCTTGGCACAAGCAGCCCTCCAGGAGATGTTAGGAAATGTCTGTTCCACGTACACACACACGCAGAAAGCACGCGGCCGTTGTGGCCTACCAGCCACGAAGTCAGGTAGCATTGACTGCCCATGGGGAAGCGACCAGGGGCGAGAGGTGGGGAGACTGAGGCACCTGAGGCCCTGAGTGGATTCCACAGGTTTATCCAGGTGGGGAATGGTGCCCGAGATTAAATTGCCTCAGCCATATGGGAGCCCCCCTAGACCTTCCTCCCTGAGACCAGGTTCCAGACCCTTCCTCCCTCCAGACAGGGTGCACTGACCAGGAAGTGGCCTGGGGGTGCCTTTTGACCCTTGGTTGCTCAGAGTCGGCATTCAAGGGTGAGGTGGTCACCTCACCTGAGGCCTCGGTGGCCAGGGAGGCGACTGAAGTGGCTGTGGGCTCGGGGCTGCGGTGGCGTGAGGAGGAAGAAGGGATGGCAGGGGAGGAGTGAGCAGGCAAGCAGTGGCCAGCCTTCCCGTCTGCCCCCCTCTGGCCCTTCTTCCCCCTCACAGCAGATGCAGTTCTGTGGGGGTTTCAAAAGAAGTTTCCCCTCCCAGCCCCTTGGGCCAGGAAATCCCTGCATAGAGCACCAGCCTGCTCCTCTCACCAGCAGACCCGGGATGGGCACAGGAGCAGGCACGGAAGCAAGCGTCCAGGCCACAGTGACCCGTGCTCCCCTAGGGTCTGGAGCCCCCGGGGTGGCCTTCCTGTTGGGCAGACTTTCGAGGAGAGGGCTTCTGGGCCTGCACGGTGGGCTGTGTGTGTCTCCTGTTGCGTGAACACGAGTTGTGTGTACTTGTCTTGGGAGCATCTCCCTACCTTTGGATGACCATGTTCACGTTTGAGCAGGTATGTGGCTGTGTGGGTGATTGTGTGACCGTTGGCAGGCACGCATCTGGACAGGACAAGCCCGACTGTGGCCGAGCAAGCAGGTGTGAAAGGGCGTGCATGGCTGAGTGTGGCAACGCACGGCTGGTGCCTGGGTGAGGGAGGGCACATGTAATGAGGTGTGCGGGGATGGGTGCTTGTATGTTGCTTTTCCCGAAGCACCGGGTTGAAGCCTTGACCATGAGGAGGCCTGAGCGCCTGTGGCCCAGCCGTCTCCTTTGAGTGTTGGTTTTCTCATCCGTGAACTGGACTGATAACCATACCCACCCCGCAGGATTATTGTGGTTTTAAAACTCCCAGCATGGTGCCTGGCACACACGGTCACTCTGTTGCCCTGACAGTGGCATGGAGACCTAGATCCGCTCCTTCAGGGTCCCAGGCAGGGGAGAGCACTTGTCGTCCCCTTTTTAGGCATCCTAGGTATAGGCAAGTGAAAATGGAGAGGAGAGACACTTGAGCATCGGCTTCTGTAGGAGAAACCAAAGAAAGAGCAAAGCCCAAGGAGTTGGCAGAGGGACAGTCGGTGGCAGGAGGGTGCAGCAAAGGCAGTGTCTCTGAAACCATCACTCAGCCCCAGGGCCCTGGAAGCGTAAGGCCTTGCCTCCCCCCGCCCTTGCTGGAGATGGACTGTGGGAAAGAGGGCAGCGGGCACTAGCCCCGTGTCCCCCAGCAGCCTGGAGCCCCAGGCCCTTTCCAGAGGCCAGGCAGCTCAGAAGGTCCCTCTCTGAAAGGGTACCCTGCTTCCCAGGCCCTCGGCCCTTCAGGCAGGCGGCAGGCGGGTGGTGGCACCAGGGACACAGTGTTCCTGGCACGGCAGGCAGCCTCCCGCACAAGGACTCATTTGTCCTAACTCCCCTTTCCCTGGGACCCTGGGCGGCCAGGACCTGCTGGGCCCAGGGGCCTGGGTTTGGCTTAACCCCACCCCCCACCACCCCGGCCTCACCAGGCCTCGGCCCATGCTTTGGGGAGGGCTTTCTTGGCCCAGTCCAAACCACTGTAGAGCCAGAGCACCTTCGACTTACCTGAGGAGCAGAGACCAGTTCCCAAGGAATTTTTATTGGTCCAGGAAAGGAAAAAGCCCTGGATCGACCCAGAGTTGAACTGACCCCCCGCCTTCCCCCACCAGCATCCCAGGGGCAGGCTGTCTTCTGGAAACCTCCAGGTCCCTGCTTCAAAGAAAAAGGGCTCCTGCTTCCCAGAAAGCCTGGCTCCCTCCCTCGCTCCCCACTGCCCCCTCCCTGGGCTCGCCTCCCGCCTCTGATCCCAGCCTTGCCCTCTGGAAAGCACTTTGCTGGGAGGCAGGTTGGCAGAAATGGCCTTGCCCTTCCTGTGCCCTTCCTCCTTGCCCCCTCCTCCAGGAAGCTTTCCTGGTGATCCTCCCCACAAGGAACCCCTGGGCCTGAACTCCCTGAATATTTTAGCGCCATGGGGACCATCGATTCATTTTTTCGTTCAGGTATTTAAGTACCTACTATGTGCCAGGTACCATTCTAGGTGTCGCTGCATCAAGGAACAGAGTCCCTGCGCTTGAGGAACTTATATTCAAATGCCCCACCCCTTCCCATTTTAAGAAGGCGGGGGAGCGTGACTTAGAACAACAGCACCTTTCCTCCGAGCCCCGATACCGCTCGTGTGACAGTGTGTGTGCACACGTGTTAGTGTGCGTGTGCAAGATGGGTGTCCATTCATCCCCCCATGAGCTGCCAGGGGAACTTAGGATGGGCAGGGCATTGTTCGGGGCACTTGGGTGTGGAGGGGTGGCAGGACAGATGTGGCTGCTGCCCGCAGGCTGCTCAGAGCTTCATTTGGGGGGGGGGGTAGGAGGGGGATGGGCGTGACACAGTCTTCACTCACGTGCTACTTTCTCAACTTGCCTGTCTGATTTCCAACCACACCACGCCCCGCTCTAGCATACCCATATGCCCAATCCCCCTTAGCCTGTTCTGTCCTGTTCTTCCACAGCGTTCTCACCTTCAAAAAGATATTTTACTTATTCTTCTCCAGGGCCCAAGGGCGATTTTTATCTGTTTTGTTCCCTGGTGTGTTACCAGCACTAGAGCAGTACCTGGCACGTCCTAGGTATGCAGTAGTCCTAGGTATGCAGTGAGCCCGTGTGGGCTGAATTGTGGCTGCTGTGGTTTGTGCCCCAGGGCCACGCTGTGGTCTGCGGGGGTGTAGGCTGTAAGCTTTGTTACAGGTCCACAGCAACGTAAGTAGAGAAACTGGAATTGTTCAGAAACTTTTACAGCAGTTTGACATTGCTGTGACATTTTGATGGCATTTTACAAAGATTATCAGTCTGCCCTGAATTGGGGATTGAAAACGAAAAGCACTGGTTCTTCCCCATTTTCCTTCCCCCAGGTTTCTTTGAGGTAGCATATTTTGAACATGTAGCAGATGCCCAGGCCCTGTCCTACGTGCTTCCCATCCAATAGTTCATTTAATCCTTTAGCCTTTTTGAGGCTGATGTCACCCCCATTTATGGGCCAGGAAACCAGGGCTCAGAACGGAGACCTAACGGGCCAGTCAGTGGCCAGCTAGGGACTTGAGCCTGGCCTCCACCCACAGCCCCAGCGCCCAGCTACCGCCCTACGGCGTACAGTTGGACGCTGGGCTCCTCGCAGAGCCGGAAGTGGCGCCAGGCCCAGGGCAGGGAAGGCGGAACCGTCCTCAACTGCACGTTGGCCCCCAGGCAGTGCAGGATCCTGCTGGGGCCTGAGGCCCTGGGGAGTGGCTGGGGCAGGGCCTGGATTCTGGGATCCTTAGCTTCTCGGCAACCTGCGTGACTGCATGACTCCATGGACTGGAAATGAGGAGCGGCAGGCGGGCGGTCAGTGCAGGGGAGCCCTGCGGTGTGTGAATCAGAGGCAGGAGAAGCAGACTGCTCAGTTACTGTTCTGCCCAGGATGGAGCCAAGCTGTTGCCAAAAAAAGCAGGGCCCCTCTTTGTATTTCCCTCCCCCTCGGTCCCCAAGTGGCCCACCTTCCCCACCCTTTGGCAGGTGCTTCCTGTGGCTGTGCCATTCCCTGGGGCCCCCAGCTCGCCCCAGCCTGGAGCAGAGGAAATGGCCTCCATCTTCAGGTGTGTGGCCTTCCACTAGTCACGCTGAGGGCCTGGGCCCTGGGCTCCCCTCGGCCCTCCTGTAAACCAAGCAGAGCTGATGTACTTGCTCTCACATCGAAGGGTGTTGTGAGGATTAAACCACCCTCAGCTCTCTTTTTGTGAAAAGCCAGGAGTTCATGGAAAGGAGCAGCTGGGGCCACTGGCCTCATAATCAGTTCAGGTCGGACACCCTGTTCTGCTGTGTTACTTTTGACTTGTCTCTAAGCGTCTGTCCTTGAACTCACCTGCAAAACCTACTTCACATAGCATGGTAATGAGATGATGTCCACACCAGCACATCAGTGAATAGTAGAAGTGATGGTGGGTTCTTAGCTCTGGCCTTGGCACCGGTTGGGGGAGGGGTAGTGGTGTAGAACTGGAGAGAGCATGCAACCCCGGGGACCAGCAGGCTTGGGCACGCTCCTGGCCTTGGCACTGACCTGCTGTGTGACCTTAAGTGAGTCATTTGCCCTCTCTGAGCCTCAATTTTCTCAGTTTTATAACAGAAAAGCACCATGGCTTCATCTGCCTTGCAGATGCTGCATGGAAAGTGGCTTGCCCCCACCACAGAGTGCTAAAGGCAGGGAGGAGCTGGACTCTCTGATGCGGGGTTTCAGGGGGAGAGGGGCAAGGAGTCCGGAGCTGCTGCTGCCTCCAAGCCTTCCAGTTGTGGGCAAGTGCTGGCCTTGGGGATGTGGGGTGGCAGGTATTTGCATTGCCCCCAGTCGCAGGGAATGTCACAGTCAGAGCCGAGGAAGAGGTGCCAGGCAGGGATACACCCCGGGCCTCAGTCTTTCTCCAGGCTGCCTTGGCCAAGGTGCCAGACCCTGAGCTCTGGAGGCTGGTCTGTCTTGCACGTGGTGGTATCAGCAACCCTAGCACAGACCCAGGTGCACAGAAGGCTGGCAGTGGCCCTGCTGAGCGCCTCGATGATGGCCTCCGATTCCCAGAAACAAAGTGGAAGGAGAGCTGGGCTGTCCCCCCAGCAGGACCCGAAGCCAGGTCAGGAGGCTACAGGAAAGAGGAGCAAGAGCCAGGGCCACGGCCTTTCCTATCTGCTTCCTGTACAGGATGTCATGCTAAGTAAACAGCCTCGAGTCCCAGTCACCACTCTGGCTCTGAGTCACAACTCCTAGCAACAGCCACGCAGTGTTTATAAACAGTGTGCCTGCACCCAGCCAGGGCCTGTCCCCTGAGGGAGCCTGAAAGGATGAAAGGACCCTTCCCATACACACACAGCAGGCACTGCAGGTGCAGCAGGCCTCCACGAGCCCCGCTCTCCACTCGGAAAGGTCTCGAGCCTGAGGCTGAGGGGCGCACGGGTGCGTGTCTGTGCAAACACCTGTGTCTGTGAGTTGGGTTTGGTGCGTCTGGGCCTGTGTGGGGTGGCAGGTGTTACTCCAGGGCCCCCTGGTGTGGTGGCAGTACACTGGGAGAGGCGTGGGGGACAGCGGTCCCTGTCTCGGGGCTCTCGTGAGCACCCACAGGGATTTTGGCCACACAGAGCTCCACGCACGGTAGATGCACGAGAAGTGGTTGTGCTCATTTCCCTCCCGAGCAGAGCGGCCCTGGAGAGCTTCTGAAATGGTGGGGGGGCAGGGGTGCTGGTGGAGCTCCCCTAGCTGTCCTCACGCCCAGCCCCCAAAGCCCTGGCTCTTTGTGGCTGGTTTTCGTTCCAGGCGGTGACAGTGATGCGGTGCATCATGTGGCGACATGGCCGGTAGGGAACAAAGGCGCCTCTGCTGGCCCCCAGGGCGGGCGGGCAGGCGGCTGGGGACCACGTGGGCAGGAGGAGGGGTGGACGCGGCCTGCTCCTCCCCTCCCGCCGGCCCCACCCCCCTCACGGGGCCCGCCCGTATTTCTGGGCTGCAGCTGGTCCTGCCCGCCCGCGGCTCGGGCCCTCGGCCTCCCTGGTGAGCTCACTGCCCACTGCCCGGGGCTGTCCTGCCCGGCCCTGGCTCTGGGCGGCCTGGGAAGGTGTAGACCCCGGGGGAGGCCCTGAAGTCAGCTCTTTACCAGCCCCACTGAGCTCAGCTGGAGGCTGGGGGGCAACGGGCATGGGAGCGTGGGTTTATTAACAGGTTCTGGAGGTTCAGGGGTGCATTAGAGGGGAGCAGAGGAAACCTCCAAAATTTGGCACTTGGGAGCTGTGGAAGGGAGATGTGGCACCTTGCACAGGGCCTGGTACCCTGTAGGCACTCAATAATTGTTGAATCAAAGAGGTGAAAACACATAGCCCCCCTCCCAGGGCAGCCTGGTTTCCCATCGACCCCTTCCCCCTCCGCTGCATTTCTTCCAAGGGTCTTTTTTTTTAATCTATTCAATTAAGTCATAATATTTCTCAAATACTAATATATTTTGTTCATTATCTTGGTCATTATTCACTCGCAATATTAAGTTTTACAGACTTTTTTTAGCAATTTTTTGGTCTTTTTTTTTTTTTTAAGATACATAGATCACAAAAAATGTTACATTAAAAAATATGAGGTTCCCATATACCCCACGCCCCACCCCCCCTCCTCCCACCTCAACAACCTCTTTCACCATTGCGGTGCATTGATTGCATTTGGTGAGTACGTTATGGAGCTCTGCTATACCGCATGGATTATAGTTTACATTGTAGTTTACACTCTCCCCCCAGTCCATTCAGAGCCAAATCCCAAGGGTCTTTTTAAGCGCCCTTCCCACCCCACAAACATGCTGCACCCTTATGTTCACCCTGCAGGAAACTCCCATTCATTTGCTCTGGTCCCTGCAAGCCCCACCTTGCAGACCAGTAGACAGGCTCAGGGAAGGCCTTTCCCTCCTCCCTCGTTTCATATAACGGCCCCAGGGCCTCAGGAGGACTCACCATCGAATGCACAGCGGCAAACAGTGTCACATGTCACAGCAGTGCCCACGGCCACACAGCAGTGCCCACGGCCACACAGTTGGCAACACAGGAGTGAGGAGACAAAGTTGTGGACGGTCCCTACTCCTCAAAGTTCGTGCCCACCCAGGACCTCTCTCCCCACAAGATCAAGGGCCTGGGGGTGAGGGACCAAGGCTGGGGGAGGCGGGGCAGCTGAGCCTCGTCAGGGCTGCTGTGCCAGGCCCTGCCCGGGGAAGACCAGAGGGCTGCTTGCAGCGTGCCACCGTGTGCTGCTTTTACATCAGCTGACTCTTAGGCGTCTCCTCCTGAGATCCAGTTGTAAGGCCCATGCCCCGTGTCGGGCAGACCCCCAGACTGTCATCTCGGGCACGGCGCCACGCCACGCACTCCTGGGAAATGGGCAGACTCTGCCGACATAGCTAGAGCCTCTGTCATGCGCCTGGCGCTGGCACGTTACCCCGTCCCCGCCTCTACTCCTCAGGTACCCGTGTGACATCTTAAGAGCGCATGCCTGAGTGACCGCCAGAGGTTCGGAGGGGTGGGAGAGGGAAGAAAGCTGTAATGTGGGGGCATTTGGGGGACATTGGATTTGTCCAGCATGACACTGCAGTGACAGATACAGGCCATTGTATATTCTGTTATAACCTACAAAATTGTGCGGGGCAAAGTGTAAACTGTAATGTAAGCTGTAGTCCATGGTTAGTAGCAATGCCTCAGTATGGGTTCATCAGTTATAACAAATGCACTGCACCTGAAGGATGTTATTAAGGTGGGAAAGTGGGGGAGGGAGTGGGGCTTATGGGAATCCCTTTTTTATGTAATGTTTTTTAACTTTATTTTGTACATAATTGAGAATATGAACAATTAAAAACTAAAAAGAAAACACAATTGAATAAAAACATACATTTCTCAATTAAATGTACTGAATACCTATAAATTTGTTGTTGTTGAATCATACAATGTGTTATGTTACATTTATATAATCTAAAACTTCTTTAAAAATAAATTAATTATTAAAAAAAAAAAGAGCTCATGCCTGCTGAGTGGGGACCACAAGCCAGGCCCCCACGCTGAGTTCTTGTATATGAGGGAACTGAGGTACAGGGGTGCTAAGTCACTGGCCCAAGGGCACTGAGGAAGTGGAAGATTCAGGATTAGAACGTCTGGGCTGGTTTCAGAGCCTGGTCTGCTCTGCTCTTTCTCGAAGGTCAGGGTTGAGCATCAGCCACGTGACAAGTAGCCAGAGATGAGACTTGACTCCCCAGAGGGTAGGGCTTTGGAGCCTGGCTTGGAGCAGGAAATATGGCAAAGGAGAAAAAGGGGGAGAGGCCTGGTTGGCCAGGGGGACAGTCGGGGACGGTGTTGCTGTGTTAAGGCACTAGGCAGGAGACCATCCTAAGGAAAAACCTGAAGACTGAAAACATTGAGGAAGGGCCTGATTCGGAGCACGGGACTCACCGCACAGGTCCGAGGTGGAGCACCTGGACGTTGTGGAAGCAGCAGCAGGGGCTGCGGTGGCTGGAGGCGAGGGCAGGGACGCTGTTGGGGCCCCAGGGCCTGGCAGAGCCAGCAAGGACTTGGGACTCTCTTGTGTGATGGAAGCTGTAGGTGGGGTTTTCGTAGAGGGTAGAGGTGATCTGGCCGCTGGGGTGAGGGTGGGCGCAGGGAGGCAGTGAGGTGGCTGCTGCAGGGCCCAGCTGGAGCCCGCCTCCCCCCCCCAGCACCCTCCTCACCCCCCACTGCGGGTGCAGCTGTGGGCTTCCCTGGCTGACTCAGTGGGTGTTCCCGAGGCCTCTCCCACCATGCCTGGTTGGACCACCCACAGGCCCCTAGAGAACCCCCACCCCAGGGGTTTCCTAATTCATATCCCTGAATCCTTTCTTCCAGGAAAGAAATTCTGCAGGAGGCCAGTAGGTGAGAGAGTTCAAGGTCAAGAGCTCTGAGAGAAGCCCTGGAGGGGCTGGAGGCAGGGAAGGATTTGGGTTTGAAATAACAGGAAATCAGGAAACTGAGGCCCAGAGAGAGGGGGAGCTCCCAAGTCCCACAGGGAGACGACGCCAAGCGGGGACAGGAACCAGGCCTCAGCTCCCAGGCTCTGAGCTGCTACACAGCTGGGTCCCCTGCGCCGCACAAAGCCATCGGAAGAGGATGTGAAGCCCTCCGAGAGGCAGGGCAAGGGCAGAGAGCGAGGGGCTGGCGGGGGTCCACGGCAGGGCAGGATGCTGGGCCCAGACCAGGCCCCGGGGCCCATGCGGGGCGGCTGCGGAGCCCTTTGCTGTCCCCCTCCCCTCCCTGGCTCCACAGCCCGCCCCCCCAGCCCCCAGGCCACTGCTCTCCACACACAGGGCAGGGAAGCCGCCTCGTGGCCTCCGACTGCCCCGAGATCTCTGGGCTTCGGGATCCCAGAGCCTATGGTCCTTGCGGAGCTGCCCAATGGACGTGGGTCCAGGCTTGTCTCTGTGAGATCTTGAGTCACAGCTCTCTTGGGATCTCGGTTTTTCTATTTGTAAAATGGACGTGTTGGACTCGGTCAGTAGCTTCCATTGTCTGGTTTGCAGTAAAGTGAGAAAAACGAGGACAAGGTAGGGAGTTTTTCTTAAGGCTAAATGTATTAATTTCACAACTGCCCTTTCCTCTGATGGTGTGCGCCTCCTTGTTATTTTTTGAAGTGACGGCAATGCTAGTTGGTAGCGTTATTTATTTTTTATTTTTTTTACTAATTTACTTGGCAAGATAAGAAGTTGGCCACCCTTTGGTTGGTCCCCCAAGTTTAAAATGAAATCCTGAGTCTGGGTGCCAGAGCCTAGAAGGGCCGAGACCCTGCTGCCCACGTTTCCGAAGCCGAGGGCTCCGGGTGGTCAGGGAAGGCTGCTGAATGAGATGGTGGGTGCAGAGGTGCCGTGCGCTCCTCCCACGGCCCCTGGCCGGGCTCACACCGCGGGTGGCTCCTCAGCCCCGGCCTCTGCCGACCAAGCCATTGGGACAGTCTTGTGCTTTGTGCGGCACGTGCTGAGTGACTTGACTTGCACCAGCTTGCCCTTCCGACTGTGTGGTGATTCCTGGGCGCCCCCGGGTGGGGGTGGGGGCCGGGGCCTCGGGATATTGGAGGAGAGAGCTGGCGCACCCCAGCAGGAGTGGGTCTGAGCTAGAGCTGCTGACCCGGCTCAGGACCGAGCCCCGGCCGCACATCTTTGGCCTGTGGCCTGCTCCGAGCGGGAATTCCTGGCCCTGCCCATCACGGGAGCACGATGACAGCCACGCAGGTGACACTTTGCCTAGGCACTCAGGTGCTCGACTCCACTCAGACAGGCGGGCAGGCCGACAGGGGATGTCCGGCAGACCCTACTCCCCCTGCCTGGCTCCTGCCCCACCATGGCCTGGGAAGCAGTCTCAGCACCCGTCAGGCCTGCCGAGCCCAGGGGGAGGAAGGGCTGGGTGCTGTTGGCTTGTGTCTCTGTGGTGACCACCAGGCGACGGGCCGTCGCCCGCCGCGCCACCCTCCGAAGCCCTACACCCTTGCCGTCGCCTCTGCCGGCACCCGCTACAGAGGTGAGTTTCCAGAGCAACTGGAGCCTTTGCCAGGGAAAGACTGGGAGGGTCAGGGCCGCTTCCCTGGAGAAACTGGTTGAAGGAGTTTGGCTGGAAGCTGCCCCAGGAGTCTCCGGCTCCCATTCCAGGTGCCAGAGACGGGGCTGAGCGTTGCTCTGCGGATGTGCGCAGGTTCCGTCTCCTGTCCCCAAGGCTGGGCAGGTCGGTGGGGGGGCAGCTGTGGGCTGTGAGCTGCTCCCATCCAGGTGGTGCTGCTCTGATTACAAAAGACTTCTGTGTATTGTTCTACTGTCTCCTCGCCTGGAGAATTCTGAGCGCCAGGTGTTATTAGTACTGTTGTTATTCCCATCTTACTGATGGAGAAACTAAGGCTCAGGGAGATAGACTGAGGCTAGGAAGGGGCAGAGCAGGAGCTTGAACCTGAATCTAAACTCCAAATCTTAGAGAGCAAGCGAGCATTTCCCAAACTTACAGGAAAGAGTGACCCTTCAGGACCAGTTCGTCCCAGGCCACACAGCTCTATGATGGTTTTCAGCCAGCACTTACGTGGATGTTTAAGAGGCGCTTGGGCCGGCAGCTAACTGGCCACCCACCAGTGATGGGGAGATAAGCAGGAAGAGGCAGGGGTTCCCTGGAGATGTTTGGGTCCTCTAGGTGTGATGGGAGCTTTTCAGGCAGGGTATGGTATCTCCCACCTAGCATAGGTGTGGGACTTCTCTGCTGTTTCCCCATTGGGGCCGCAAGGTTTAGAGAAAAGCGCAGGGCTGAGACTATGAGAAAGACCTGCTGGCTCATTGGTACTTTCCTTCCCATGGGCCAGGCTCCTGGATCCTCAGCCTCAGCCATGTACAGAGAGGCCATGAGTGCCCAGAGCTCTGGCCACCAGCCTGGCCTTTGCCAGGGACAGGCCCCTCTGTCTCCATCTCTTCCAACCCTGTTTCCCTTTCTCACCATTTCTATGTCTATTGTTATTCTGTGTTTCAGTCTCAGTATCCATTTCAGTCTGCTTTTGTCCCCTTCTGCTTCTCTTCCGCTCTCCTTCTGCTTCCTTGGGCTGACTCCTGTTGAATCGGTGGTGCTGGGGCTGTTGGTGACTCCTCAGGGGTGTCGGGCACTGAGCACTCTGGGAGTGGGTGGTGAGAGATGTCAGAGCAGCCCCCAGGACCTGGTCGGTGGATGGTGTTGATCATTATGAAACCTGCACTGCACGTTTGCTTCCCTGAGGGCCGTCACCTCAATATCCTGAGGGTAACAGAGCTGGAGGCCACGAGCACTGCTCTACAGGGCAGGACAGCAGGGCCCGCGTCGAGGCCACAGCCAGGCCGGGACCCCGAGAGTCCTCATCCCGAGCCGTTTCCACTGCTGTAGACTGTGCTGCATCTCATTCCGGTTGTCCTGGGACAGTGACACCCTCTGAGGTCAGAGATTTTTGATGCACAATGTCACATTCCTGCCCAGTGTGGGCTCCTGGAGCGCTGTAAGCTCCATTTCCTGCCCTCTGACTGACTCTCAAATCAGTTTCCAGCCAGTGGAGAAATCCCTACCCACCACCACAGCCCCCAGAGGAGGAGGCCACTGGAGGTTCCCAGGAATCCACTGTGCCAGGAGTTCACACCCTTGGCGAGGCACGTCACCTCCTGCCAAGGTGTGTGCTCACCCGCCCACAGAGGGCCACCCCAGGACCCAGGCAGGCAAGGAATGGTGACGTCCGTGTTGGGAAATGACCAGGGAGCCTGGCCAGGCCACACCCTTCCCAAATCCTCCCTGGGTTCTAAATATAGACCACAGTAGACAGATGGGTGACCTCCATCTGCCCGACAGGAGGTGAAAGGTTTTCCACCAAGGCCTGGACTACTCTTTCTTACTCAACCATCAGCTCCCTCTGTGGCCTTGGCCAAACTCATGTTAGAAGAGGTGATTGCCAAGATGTGTTGTAGCGGGACATCATTTGGGGCCCAGTTCTTGGTCTGAGCCTCCGTGTGCCTGGAAGACATCCCCACAACTGTATCCCATTCCCTGGGAGTCCTGGGCACAGACGGGGGCTGGGTCCTGACTTGAACATCCGTATATACAGAGATTATGAATCACCTATTTTGTACCCGGCAAAGGGTGGAAGGTGTGACGCGCCATTCAGGCAGAAGGGACGGCGGGAGCAATGGCCCAGAAAGGGGATGACTTGGCGCTCTGGGGAACTGCTGGGTGTGGTGAGAAGAGCCTGGAGATATAAGCTAGGGCTGCCCCAGGCAATTGGTCTTTTGCTTGAGGGTAGCAGGGAGCCACTGAAGGGTCAGGGCCCCTCTGACTGCTGTGTCTGGGAGGAACAATGCTGGGAGGGGGGTGGGAGGAAAAGGGACCACAGAGGTTTGGTCTGAGCATACCTTTCTGCTAAAGCAAGGGGTGGCTGCTCAGTTGTGCCTTTCCGAGCTAGGAAGTGATGTGAACTGCGAGGTGCCAGTGGGGTCTATGGCAAACCTGCAAGCTCATGCCTTTTCTAAAGCGGGCCACTGCCGGTGAGCTATAGCAGGAAAGCAGGCTGTTGTGGCCAGGTCCTCCAAATTTACAGGAGAATCCAGAAATGTGGATTTTTATATGAAATCACCTGACTTTACTGTTGGCTCAAAAACTTAAAAACACTTTGCAAGCCAAACTAAACATATTTCCAGGCTACATTTAGCCTGGCTTTCATTCCCTGACTATCAGTTTGCAACCTGCCCTTTAACAGGCTTTGGCAAAGAGCGTCCTGTGTGTGGAACTGTCCATGCAGGTGGCTCTTGGGGGCTTGTCATGACCCCCGAGGAAGGGCAGAGGCACTCCTCAGGGAGAGGTACTCTGTCCCCAGTTTCCCCCAGACTGGTAGTTACATACAGAGGTGGGGCTGGATTCAGATTCTGTTTTTGGCAAGAGCACTTATGGATGGCAGTTTTCTTCCATCAGGCAACAGCTACTGACCTTGTCCTCTCGCTTTGGGGCTGGCCTTGCCCTTGTTAAGCTTTCTACCCCAGAGCTTGTCCAGGGTTTATGACGTGAGTTGTGCCGAAGCTCAGGAAGGGTGCCTTGCCTGCAGGAGGCGCCCCTGAAGTCACAGCCACTGCTGCCAACAGGGGAGTCACCAGACCTGCCTGACCGCGGGCACCAAGCACCATGCTACGTATGTTCTGTGGGAGCTGCTTTCCCTGTGCCATCTCATTAGGTCACATTATTATTCTCACTTTACAAAGGAGAAAACTCCTAACTTGGAGGTGAGGTGACATGCCTGGGGCAGAGCTGGGATTCAAACTCAGGCATTAGGAAGGTGGATCCTGCCCTTCATGAACTAAAAGTGATGGAGCACGTGGGTACGTGAGGCTGGAGCCCTGAGCAGGCTTGCAAAAGTGGAGCCCCAAAGGGGAAGAACGAGGCAGACAGGAGACCTTCTTAAAAGCAGAGAGACACTGACCAAAAGGTCTGGTTTGGTAATTGATGAGACCCCATCTTCATCCCTGTACCACACAGGTGGTGTCCACTAGTCAGAAGGGATGTGGCCAGGCTGGCCGGCCATGTTGGTGGAGGAATTGATGATTAACTCCAGCTCCTCCCCTCTCCAGTCTCCTGGGGGAAGATCCTCTCCCCCCCCACCCCTGCCCCCCACCATGCACCACTAACCTACAAGGCTAGAGAGGCAGTGGTGTTGGGAGCACTTCTCTGTGCCCCTCTGAGTGACTTGGCCTCTGTGTGCACCTTTCCCAACTGTAAAATGGGCATGAGCTTGCTTTCCAGACCCCTCATTTGCAGAAAGGTAAAGAGAACACAGAAGGAAAAGGTGAGTGGCTGGCAGCTGCCAGGTTCTCTCCACGGCACATTCTAAATTCCCAGAGGTGCTGAGAGCTTTGCCCTGGAAAAAAGAATGGGAGGGGAAGCCTGGAGCCAGAAGGGCCGTGTCCAGGTCACCCCTTTGTGGCTCTTTGAGGACCTCCTTCCTCTAAATTCCCCATCCACCTTCCTCTCCAGGGCAGCAGGCACGGACGTTTCCTGAAGGGCTTCCCAGGGACCTCCACCCCAGACCAACTCCACCCGTCTTGTCTTTTTTTAAAAACCCTGCATTTATGAAATGTTCCTGGTTATAAAAATATTTATTTTAGAAAAATTAGAAAATTCAGAGAAGTAAAAAGAAAAAAATACATTTATATATGTACATATAACCATTACTTTTTGGAAGTAGATCCTTCTAGTCTTATGCATATGTGTAGTATGTAGTTTTAAAAGCATATTCTATGTCTTGACTTTCTCTCCTGACAACTGTTCAGAAGCATTTTCCTGCATAACAAAAGTGTGCTTTTCTCTACGGATTGTAACAGCACCTAGGGTCCCACCATTTATTCCATCAGTTGGTCAGTTGGCATTTGAATTGATTCCATTTTGCAGAGGTGTAATCAGTCCTATAAACATCGTGTATAGACATCCCTGTCCAAATATTTGATTATTTCCTTAGAATGGATTCCTAAGAGTGGGCTCAGGTAAAAGGGCATGAGCATTTTTAGTACTCAATATAAACTGCCAATTTCTTTTCACCCCGTCTTGCCTCATGCCTGGACAGAAAACCTAGTGTGTGCTCAAGCTGCCAGGGTGGGTGCCTAAGTGCACCTGCTCTTAATTTTACAGATGGAGAAACTGAGGCCCAAGGGGTCTGGGCTGATTCTGGGGAGGTTGGTGGCATTGCCAGCAGTCGCTGACCTCTTTGAGGCCAAGGGCTGCCTGAGCAGCAGGTGAGGTGTGCAGAAGTGTCCCCGTTCATGCCTGCATTCTGCAGACATCCTTAAAACACCTCTCTCGGCCCCGCTGTTAACTCCCAGGCTCTCTCCTCCTCTCCTCACTGACTTCTGGGAAGAGTAGCTGAGGCTCCCCAGCCCCGCTTCCTCTCACCCCTCCCAGCCTCGCTTCCACCCTCACCTCTGCCCTGAGAGGGTGGGTGGGTGCCGAGGTCACCAGAGGCTCCGGTGACCAGGCCGGTGGCCAGGTGCTCCACCTGGCATTTGTCCCTCTTGACCCTCCCCTCCTCCTTGAATCTCTTGTAGGCCCCAAGCCCTGGTGACTCCAAGCTCCCCCCACTTCTCCTTTCTGCCTGTACCTACTTCTCAGGGTGGCTGTAGGGCTGAAAGGAGGTAATGCAGGTAAAGCCCCTGGCAGGGGTAGCTGCCTGCTCCCTGAACTGTAGATCAACACCAAACCCAGGGCATCAGGCTCAGGACTTGCAGATGCACAAGGACACTGAGCGACGTGGTCGCTGTTCCAGTGCCAAGGCACAGGCACCCAGAGGTGCCTACGTCAGTTTCCTCGTGATCCTCTCAACACTGGTGAGGAAGTCATTTCCCAGATGAAGAAACAGGCTCAGAGAGGTTATGCAGTTTGTCCAAGGCCACAGAGGGGCGGGACTGGAATTCGTGAAGTCTATCTTACTGCAGGGCTTGGCACTAGCCGCAGCTTTACCACACATCAACTCCTACCCAACTCATCCCTACAACACATGCGCTGCCCCAGCACACAGACGCATACTAGGTGCCTAACAGCTATCCACACCACCACAACACACGCAACACGACTACTCCATAAGACACACAGAACCACGCTCGCACACTCAGCACACACACATACCGGCTCCGCGGTGCCGCTCTCAGCCTCCCGGGCCCCGCCCCTCAGCCCGGCCCCGCCCCCAGTCTGGCCCCGCCCCCAGCCTGACATCAGAGGCAACCAGGCAGCCGGCGCAGAGCGCTGGCAGCGCCGACCCGCGCGGGCCGCGCCGTCGCCCCCGCCGCGCGCCCGGCCCGGCCCGGCCCGGCCCCCGGCCCCGGCCCCGGCCCCGGCCCCGGCCCCGGCCGGCCGGCCGCCCGCGCCGCTGCTCGCCGTCCATGGTGCAGCGCATGTGGGCCGAGGCGGCCGGGCCTGCGGGCGGCGCCGAGCCGCTATTTCCCGGCTCCCGGCGGAGCCGCAGCGTGTGGGACGCCGTGCGCCTGGAGGTGGGCGTCCCCGACAGCTGCGCGGTGGTGCTGCACAGCTTCACCCAGCTCGACCCTGACCTGCCGCGTCTGGAGGTGGGTGACCCGGGGCGGACTCGCGTCCAGAGCAGAGCGACCCACAGGCAGAGCGAGGCGGGCCCGGGCGAGGTGTGGCTGGGGGTCTGTCCCCCTTAACGGCTTAGTCCCACAGAAATCCCGCTCCTCGCTCCGACCCCCAGGCAGCGAGGCGGCCTGAGGGCTGCCAGCAAGCCCCATCCACAGGTTAGGGACCAGAGGGGGGGGGGGGGGTTTCATGTCCCCTCACAGCGCAGGTGTGCCAGCCCTCGCCCGCAGCCTTGGCGTAGAGCTTTTCCCAAGGCACCGTCGTTGTCTGTTTTGTCTGTGGCCCCTCCACTGGTCTCTGAACTTCCCACCAGCAGAGATCAGCTTTCGTTTCACCTCTGGTGCCAGCCGGGGGCCAGCACCCAGCGCTGTTAGACTTCACGGTGAAGGTGTGAAGAGACAAGTGGTTAGGATGACAAAATCCTAGAATTCTCAGAAGTGGTTGGGATCATGGAGGATCTGATGACCAGGGAGACAACAGCTGCTCAGAGGGAGGGAGGACTCCAAAATGTGGGCTCAGGTGTCCATCGGTGAGGGCTGGACCAGCGCCTCTCAAGTGCAGGGAGTGATTCACTTTTGCTCGATTAGAAAATGTGCCACTACCCTGAATTTGTAAGGATTGGGAGGAACTAGGCAAAAGAGGGGGTGTATGAGTGCCTGCCATGGAAGGGGATGAGTAACTGGGTGAATCCCGGGCCTCTTGTTTACAGGGTGCCCTGAGCAGGGTTCCCAACAGTGCACCTGACTTCCGTGCAACACGTGAGTCAGAATATAGGAAAGAGCCCTCTTGCCCACTCTGCCTGGGCATAGAACCTGGACAAGAGGGGCCAAAGCCTTAGCAGTAAACTTCCTGACCCTCTAGGCTGGTCAATAACACCCTCCCACCCCGCACCCCCCACCTTGGTGCTCCCCTCGCCTCTGACCACTCTAAGCCAAGGTGCATTGTAATTCCTGGTGAGGTGGCCCAGCCTGGGTCTCGTGCTTCTGCTTGCCTGCCTGCCTAGATGCGTATTTGCAGAAGGGTAAATTAAAATATGTTTCCCTGTCCAGCTTGGGGGGCTGGCAGGGATGGGAGGAGTTTTTGGTCAGGAGGTGTCCAGGGCTCTTACTAGGGGAACCCTGGGGCTAAGAGACCCTTTCCTCCTGAAATTGGCAGGTAGCTGGGCCAGATGTGTGCCCCCCACGCCGCCCCCAGGCCCTAATTGCCCAGAGCTCTCCTCCTTGGCCGCTGGAGCCTAGGAGGGTGGGGGTGGGAGGCCTGACACCAGCCTCAGGCTCATCTGGCTTCCATTATGTCTGGCAGCAACTTGGGCTTTGTGTGCTGGGAAGGTTGGGCCTGAACCTTCAGAGGGGCCAGGCAGGTTCCTGACCCGGGTGGGACTACCGCTTCTTCCTCTCTCCTTCGCTCTCGATCTTTCTCGCGCTCTCTGCATCTGCATCCCTGAGGGGCTAGAGGAATGACAGATTCCCATTCCTTCCCAGGGATCTATCTTTCAGCTCTGTCGCTGCTGCACTCCCTCATCTAGCCTCAGCACCCGGATCCAGGCTGTGGTCGCTCTTTTGAAAGGGGAAGCTTCTGGCTGGAGCAGGAAAACCAGGGTCCTGGCAGGAGAGGAGGCCACTGCCGGAAACTAAACACAATGACCATTTACCATCAGCCTGGGGAAGGGGGCGGGGAAGTCCCTGTCCCTCCTGCCAACAGCAACACCCGCCTCCCCATCCTGGAGTTGATTTCCTGGTTGGTGTAGCATGCCAGAGCAGAAGCGGCCCTGCTTGTGGTCCCTGTCCTCTCTGGGAAAATAACAGGCATTTTTTTGCTTCCCTACTCTATCCCCATTTCCCTACCCCCATCCCCATTTCCCTACCAAGCCTCCACCCAGTCCTTCTGTCTCTAGACTGCCAGATGTCATCGCACATCTGGACATCAGCTCTTCATTTCAAGTCTAAGCCAAGGCACCGCAGACCCAGCTTGGCATGCACAATTCTCTGCTTTCTAAAGGTGACCTAGTCAGTGTCCCTAACTCCGAGCAGGCTACTACCTTGGATGGGCGAGAGGAGTCCTCAAGTTGGTAGCACCCGCTGCCTGCAGGTTCTACAACTCACTCCATCTCACTTAGACCAACCCTGCAAAGTAGGTGCCAATCCTACGTGATAGGAAACTGGGGGTCAGAAAGAAAAAGTCCCAGCCCTAAAGAAGTAACAGTCACGATTTGAGCCTGGAGCTGCGTTCTTTATTGCATGCCTACTATGAGCAAAATCCTGCAGGGATCAGAAAAAGATAGGGCCGCACTCACTATCAAGGATATTATAAATGCATGGGATGACCATAGAGCTGCAGGGAAAACAAAACCAGGCTGAGGCAGCCCATAACTGCTGTGGGTTGGGTGCATAGTAGGAATGTTTATAGTCCAAAGGAAAGTGAGAGTGCTTTCGGCCGAGGACATCAGAGAGGGCTTCCAAGAAGAGGCAGAGGGAAGAGGACTTGGCCCAGTGGTTAGGGCGTCCATCTACCACATGGGAGGTCCGCGATTTGACCCGTGTGGAACTGGCCCATGCGCAGTGCTGATGCATGCAAGGAGTGCCCTGCCACGCAGGGTGTCCCCGCGCAGTGGAGCCCCACGCGAAAGGAGTGCGCCCCATAGGGAGAGCCGCCCAGCGCAAAAGAAAGTTCAGCCTGCCCTGGAATGGCGCCGCTGACACAACAGGATGAGGCAACAAAAAAAAGAAACACAGATTCCCGTGCCACTGACAACAACAGAAAGCGGACAAAGAACATGCAGCAAATAGACACAGAGAACAGACAACTGGGGCAAGGGAGGAGAAGGGAGATAAATAAATAAATAAATCTTTTTTTTTTTAAAAAAAAAAAGAAGAGGTAGGCTTACAGCTGGCTCCCAAAAGGTTTAAAATTATAACTAATGGGAAGCGGATATGGCTCAAGTGATAGAGCTTCCACCTACCATATGGGAGGACCTGGGTTGAATCCCGGGGGCCTACTGGTAAAAATGAAGAAGAGAAAGCCTGCCCGTGCAGCAAGCCAGTGCCCGCGTGAGTGCCCACGTGAGTTCACGCAGCAAGATGATGATGCAACAAAAGAGAGACCAGGGGAGAGTCAAGATGAAGCACAGCAGAAACCAGGAACTGAGGTGGCGCAATTGACAGGGCACCTCTTTCCACATCAGGAGTCTCCAGGATCGAATCCCAGTGAATCCTAGAGGAGAGAAAATGAGAAGAGAAGACAGACAAGCAAAAACAGCAAGGCGGGAGGAGGAGAAGGGGGAGAAAATGAATAAATAAATAAATCTTTAAAAAAAGAAAAAAATAGCCACATTTTTAAAAAAAGAAAAAAATTATAACTAATATGATCCGACACTTTGTGGGAGATCCTGTCCTAAGTGATTTGCATGTATTTACTTAGCAATTGGCATCCTTTTGAGGTCAGTACCAGTAATAGCCCATTTAGCAGATGAAACAACTGAGGCACTAGAGCGTAACTAGATTAGACAAAGTCACCGAGCTTGTAAGTGGCAGAGGCAGGATTCCAACCCAGGCAGTGTTTACCGCAAGGCCTGAGCACAGTCTGCAGTAGATTGGAGTGAGGGGGCCTACTTTGTCTTTCAGAATGGAGATGCCCAGGGCAGAGAGTCTCCCTTCAGCCGTCTGGTCTCCATTCCAGTTAGCTGGTCTCCCAGCCTCACCATGTACAAGGACTTCACTTTAACTCCCAGAGCTCATGAGCACCTTGGCCACTGGAGGCCCAGGAGGGGTGGCCGTGTCCCTGCATGTGTGTATAGAAGTTTTGTAATCTTCAAGGAGGGCCTCCTGGCCAGCTCCAAAGGGGCAGCCTCCAGGAGCTGCCCGGCCTGTCCAGCTCAGGTGGGGGCTGTTGCCCACTGGGCCCGCATGTCCCCTCAGGCTCCCCTCTTCAGTTACCCCTCTAAGGGCCCAGGAGAAGAGGAGGGCAGGGGCCAGGCTTGTTCCTGGAGAGTCCAGGAGCCTCTAGGTCAGGGACACTTGGGCATGCTGGGCTGTTTCCTGGGAGGCTCAGGGCACTCTGCAGCAGGAGTGGGTGGTAGGGGGCCAGTGCTGGGAGATGCTGGACTGACTGACTGGACTGGGGTCTGAGCTCGGTGTCCCCGGGAGCTCCTGCATCCCCTCAACCTGGCCCTGCTGCCGGTAGAAGGATTTGGAACCACTCAGCAGGCTCTGAAGGAGCAAGTGGGGGTGGTTTCAGGAGGCTGCACCCAGGCAGTTGAAGGACTGGCTCCCAAGGGCTGCTGGCTGGCTGCCCAGACAGCTCCCACGGCATGGCTCTGCTATGGTGTGGCCACCCTGTTCCAGGGACCGGCCTCGTAGGTCCAGAAACGCCGTGTTCCTGGACACACAGCTCCAGCAAAGCAACTCTCACCAGTCTGATTCTGCAGAGACAGAAGATAAAACCAGGAGCTTACTACAGGAGTTGACTGTGAGAAGCAAACTGTTGAGCAGACCTTCCCAGCTGGCACTCAGGGCTGAGGAGTGAAGGACATTGGCGAGCACAACAGGAGGCCTCGGAGTGAGGGACTGCATTTGAAGTTACTGGCACTTTCCTCTTCTCTACAGGGAATCATTAATACTTCCATCCCCTTCTCTGCAGTCACATCTAGAGGCATATTTTTATCCTTTTGAATCAAAAAGGCAGTGTCAAGTATGGTGGTCAAGTGCTTGGTCTGGAATGCCAGCTTGGCCCTTGTCAGGCCTAGCCCTGCTCCAGCTCTCTGAGCCTTGGTTTCCTCGCCTCTAAAATAAACGCGATGCTGATTCTTCCTTTTAGGGTTCTGGTGGGGACTGAGTGAGGCAAGCAGCATGACAAGCAGTCTGCGTAGTGCATGGTACAAAGACAGAGCCAGACAGGTGGTGGCTGCCATGGTTGTGTTTTTTGCCTAGGTTCCAGAAGCCTTGGCACGTGGTAACTGTCAGTACTGGTGGGCAGAGTGGTGGGCCTGCGCCTTGGGAGTACCTGGTGCCCCGGGCTTGGGGGGCACTTAGTTTGCGCTTGGTGCCACTGCTGCCTGGCCAGGTCAGCACAGTGCTTCGTGGGCCCTGTTCTCACAGCTGTCCTCAGAGCCCGTGGGCACGCTGCCTGTCCTGTCCGGAGCCCCTTAGGTGCCTTGTGTACCACTTTTTCCCAGGGCACATCCCCAGACCTCCCAGCAGAGGGATGCAGTTGCTAGAGACCCCGGTTCTGTCCCGGCCCCACCATCTCCCACCTTGCTGTGTGATCCGAGGTGGCCGCCTCCCTCCTCTGGCCACACCCACGTGCTGAGCTGCACTCTGCTCTGAGTGTGAAGGTGGCAGCCACCTGTAGAGCAAGGCAGAGGCCACCCCTGGGTGTGTCCCCACAGGCCATGGAGTCATAGGTCTGGGTTCAGATTCTGTACTGCCTGCTGCTTCCAGCCTCAGTGACCTGGGAGAGTTCCCTGACCGGTCATTTCCTTATCTGTCCAGATTAGTTGGGATGAGTGTGTGAAGGGCCCGGCACCCAGGAAGTGCCCACCACATTCTGGACACAGGTGGTTGATGGTGGTGGTGGTGGACCTTCAGCTGGTCCCTCCCTACACTCTCTCAGGACCAGGCCACCCTCCTCCTCAGCCGTCACCCACCACCCCTTCCATGCCTGGGTCCCACCTCAGTCCCCTGCTGGTCTGCTGGCCTGACAGGCAGAATGCCGTCATGAACGGGGCACAACAGGTCATGCGCAGGTGGAGAGGGCCTAGCAGTCGCCACCCAGGAGGGGATGGGTCTTTCTCCCCGACTGGAGCTGTGTTTTTTTCCTCTTCTTTAAATGCTGAAGTGACAAGTAGCTTGTCTCAGACTGACAGGGATGATTCTTGCAGGACTTGGGTCAGTCTCTTCCGGAGCTCAACGTAGCCTGGTCTCTAAACTCCAGTTTCTGGGGTCCCCATACTCTCTGGTTTCCCTGGCAACGAGGCTCCTTGGGCCATTCCCAGCCAAGGCCACCTCTAGGGCCTAGGAATGTGGCCCACCTCCATCCAGGACTAGACCTCACATCCTGGCTGGGGTCCTGTCCGTGCCCTTGACCTCCAGGGCTTGGGAAGCACCCTGAAGAGTGGGCGGTGGCATAGGACGCTGGGCATTTTAATTCTCCCCTTGGAGGGATAGGGCCGGCTCTGTATCTGGGCTCATGGTCTAAGGGGAGACTCAGGAGTTGGACTTCAGACGTTCTGGTTCTGGGCTCAGCTTGGGCACCCTCTCCTTGACCACCACCCCTGGGCCCATCTCTGCCTCTGTAAAATGGGGAGGGTGTTTACATCTTCCAGTTTAAACTCTTCTCTGAGTGTCTGTTCAAATAGCCCTCTCGGTTTCATGTTTTGGTTTCTTGTTTTAGCAATGGCCTATAAAGTCAGAGCTGCAGGGCTAGCTGCCCACCCGCAGTGGTTTATGATGACAGTGCTGTCTCTTGAAAGTGGCTCTCCTCCAGGTGCCCGGAGCCTTCCGGAGGGTCTCAGACAGGTGACCTGTGTGGTTTGCCCTTCTCAGGGTGTCAGAGCTAGTGAGGGCTGTGGGTGTGTCAGCATCACTCAGCACCACCACCACCATGAGGTCCTCTTCACTGGGCACTTGCGTATGCCGTTGCCGTGCTGGGTGTGCTGCCCGCGTTCTCTCTTGACCCTATGGTCTCCCCGTAGAGAGCTGCGGCTCTTCTGCCCATTGCACAGATGAGCTCACCGAGGCCGAGAGCTCGGGGCTCAGCAGAGTTGGGAGGCAGAGCCCTCCACGGACGACAGAGCTCTGAGGTCTGGCGGGTCTGGGGAGGGACCTCATAAGGCCAGAGCTGCTGGGTGCTGGCAGGTTGCAGGGTGAGGGCCCCAGGTTGACCTCTGGGTGACCTGGGCATCAAATGCACAGGGTGCAGCAAGGTCCATGAGCCAGCGAGGTCATGCAAATGGAGGCTCTTCGATTTGAGCCTCTTGCTGTCCCTCCCTAGTGAGGCCCAGCCTCCCCACGCGCCAGCCCTGGAAGGGCCTCAGTGGGAGGGGACTGCAGTGGAGGCTCGAGCCCTTCTCCTCCCTCTGCTTCAGCCCAGGGCCAGGTCTCCTGAGGAGGAGCCAGTCTGCAGCTAGAGGAGCCTGTGGGTCTGGAGGCCCCAGTGGGCCTCTGATTGTACCACCTGAACAGTAAGATGAATCAGGGCAGGAGATGCTGCCTTGGCACGTGCGCTGCCCTCTGGGGGAGAAGCCCGTAGGCCATGTCAGGACTGGCCTGAAGTGAGGGCCCCTGCTGACCTTCCTGTTCCACCCTGAGGGAATTGGGGATAGGCCTGCAGCCTCCTCCCTCTGCCAGCCAGGGGCACGGCATGCCTTCTGGCCGGTCACCATGAGAAGGCAGATCCTGTGACACGCTAACCAGACACCACCCAGGCCCTGCTTCCCCTCCCCCTCCCCGGGGCTCCGGGCTGTGCTCCAAGAAAGCACGGCGTGTGGGGGCACCAGAGCGCCTTGCCAGAGCCCCTGCACTCCACCTGACCCAAAGGCTGGAGGCCAGGCACGGCTGCCCACCATGTCCCAGGCCCAGCGCACATCAGTGGGTCCTTCTGGGGGAGGGGGGACAGGAGGGTCCAGCCCCTGAGGACACTCCCCACCGACCATGTGACATTCTTTTCCCCTCACAGTCAGCTCGGCAGGCTGCCTGTGGGCCCCTCCCCCAGCGGGAAGGCCTTTTCTCCGCCTCAGCTGTTTGCCTGGCCACTCCCTGAGCACCCTGGAGGGCCTGGCACTGGCCAGATGGGCTGCCTGCTCCTGGGCCCACCCGCACTCAGCTTTGCTGGTAGAGGCTGGCCCAGTGGCCCGGGGTGGCCTGCAGGGGCCAGGGCCCTGCCTCCCTGCCCTGGGGGTCTGGGTGCAGATGCCAGGGCTGTTGCCTGTATTGCTTTTCTGTCCCTGGAAAGGGGCGGGAGCAGGGGCTAGATGTCCCCTCCCCCACCACTCTGTCCATGGATGTCGGTGCAACTCGCTCCGGAGCCTGGTGCCTTTCTTGCTTCTGGGGAAGACAGTTAAACGGTGCCTGCTCTCAGCATTGCCATACAGACACGTTTTCGTTGGTGCTGCCACTGCTGTACAGGGAACCAGAGAGGACAGGATTAGCTCCCAGCAGACTAGAACAGCTTCCCCATCTGTGCCACAGGGTGGTAGGGATTCCCGTCCAAGCTCTCCCATCCCAGACACGTGTAACTCTTGGCGTCCCTCCCTGCCCCCGCCAGCCTGGCAGAAGGAGGTCACCATGGAGTGGGGGATGCGTGTGGGGCTCGTATGACATTGAGCAGGGCGGCCATCTGCTGGGCTGCTGGCTGAGGCCCGTGGCTCCCTGAGGAGTCCCCCCGTCCTGCTCCGCGTGGCCGTGGCTGAGGCCACCCGGTCCCAGCCTCTCCCGTGGGCTGGCCTGGCCCTGCCTGGCCGGGAAAATGCTTCTGTCAGATGGGCTTCGATGGAGCCTGGGCTGGGAGCCAGGCCCCGTGCTCAGCTCCCGTGGGGCTACGGTCCGGGTGCTCCGTGGCAGGTGGGTCCTGTGTGGGACTCCAAACCACTGCCAGTGAGCTCGGGCGCTCAGATACAGCCAGAAGCCCTAGGAGAGTGGGAAGCCCCCCCCAGCCGAGCCGGGGGCCCTGAGGCCAGCCCGGGCCCTGAGGAGACGCGGGTGGTCGGGCCCGGGCCAGCGGGTGCCTGGCAGCCCTCCCGGCCTCCCCTTGGCTGCTGAGGCTGCTTTCTCTGAGGGGTGGTTTTCTAGGCGGGGGAGGGATGGGTGAGGTGAGGAAAGGAACACCAGCATCTGTTTCAGCTTTTTTGCTTCAGAAGGAGGAATTTCCCAGCCTCGGTGGAAGAGCTGGCCCTCTGCCGAGCGCGGGCTGTTGAGGGACGTGTGCGTGGGAGGGCGCCGCTCAGGAGACCTCTGCCTGTGGCTTCCTCACGAGCTTCCAAGAAACGGGGCTGGTTCTCTCTCCAGAGGCCCCCAGGGCCAGGAGCCTGAGTGTTATCTCGGGGGCTTTCCTGTTGGTGAGCAGCCCAGAGTGGGAGGGCAGCCTCAGGTCAGAGGAAACGGACTTCCGGAGGAAGGCTTCTGGGCCTCTCAGGGCCCCCGGAGGTGGGCAGGGGGCGAGGAGCCCGGGCCCCTGGGGCTTGACCCCCGCGGTGCTGACCATGTCTGGGAGGTACAACCCACAGTGCGCAGGGCTCCTGTTCCCTCCCCAGGGGGCCCTGCCTAGGCCCAGAGCTCTAGGGAAGGACGGGGAGCCGGCCACTCGCCCAGAAGGCACTGTCTCTGGCGCCTTCTCTGAGCTCTGCGCTCGCCCTGTGTTGGGGCACCCCCCGTGCTCTTCTCTGGGAGGCGGGAGAAGGGACCGTAAAGCTCGCAGCAGCCACGGCCTGCCTGGACGTGGCCAGGGCTTGATGGTGCAGCCTGCCCAGCGGGAGGAATCCCTGCCTCCTCAGACAGGGGCCCTTCTTTTCTGCCGGGGATCCCCCATTCCCGTCTCAGCTCTGTGGTTTGGAGTTCAGAGGAACCCCAGCCCTGTCACGTTTCACTCCCCGCCCCATGCACGTGATGACCCAGGGGAGCTGGGAACTCCCCTGTTGCCCAAGCGAGCCCAAGGGCATGAATGAGCAGAAAGGGAAGGAAGAACCCCAGAGCCTGACCCCGTAGGATCTGCCCACCCGCTCCTGCAGGTGTGGGGACAGCGTGAAGATGGTCTCAGGCCCTCTGGCCGTGGGGGAGGTGCCTTCCTATCAGGCCTGGCCCTCGCCCTGCTGGGGCCTTGGGATCCCAGCTCCACCGTGTACCTGCGGCAGGTGGCCCCTCCATATTCCCCTCCGAGATGTGCTTCACGTTGGGGTGGGGTGGCGTGTGAGGGTCAAGCCTGACCCTGACCGGAGCAGGGTGTCGGGCTAAAGCCAGGTGGGCGCTTCATGTTGACACCCGGGTCGTGGCTGGCGCGGCAGAAAGGCGCTTGTTGGGGGCGGCACCCGCCGGCCCTGATCTGTTGGTTCATTTCTTCCCGGGCTGGAGATGGATGCAGGCCGCCCTCGGGCCTGAGGTACACGGGGTCACATGGGGCCGCCCCCTGTGGCGACGCCCAGCGGCTCCCTGATGCCTCCTGGCCTGGCTGCCGGGCATTGTCTTTGCAGAGCTCCACGCAGGAGATCGGCGAGGAGCTGGTCAACGGGGTCATCTACACTGTCTCCCTGCGCAAGGTGCAGGTGCACCACGCCGTCAACAAGGGCCAGCGCTGGCTTGGGGTGAGTGCATGCAGGCGCAGCCGTCACCCACCCAGGGTCCCCAGATGGCCAGACACACGCTGGTGACTGCCCCGGGCTCTCTCCCAGAAAGACAGAGAGACGTTGTTTACTGTTTTCTTAATATTTGAATACCCTGTCATGGCCAGGTTACCATGAATAGAAAAATTTTAGAGAAAATTTTTTGAAAACAGATTGAGCCAGCTTTTTTCCCCCACGAGTGTCCTTCAAATAGAGTCAATTTTCATACAAATATCCCCATGTTAGTTTTAGTTTACCTAATGTGGTATTTCATGTTTAATGGCTTTCTTCTATGTCCTTGTCTCTAGAAATGGTCCTTATTAAAAGATTATGAGTGGGAGCAGATGTGGCTCAAGCAGTTGAGCGCCTCCTTCCCACATGCAAGGTCCCAGGTTCAGTTCCCAGTGCCTCCTAAAACAAAAACAAACAAGCAAACAAACTAAAAAGCCAACTCAGGTGCGCCAGTGTGGTTCCATAGTTGATCACTGGATTACCATATACAAGGTCTGGGTTCAATCCCCAGCCCTGGTACCTCAAAAAAAAAAATTATGAGTAATATAATAGGACTCTTGATTTAAAATTAAATCTATAATTTCCACTGATACTAAAATCAAATTAAAATGCTTTCATCATAATTCATCCATAGCCTCAAAAACAAAACAAACCTGTGGCCGATGTTTGATGACTCACTGGGATAATGCTCTAAAAACAAGCTCTCAACACAGGCCTGTACTATTACTGCTCAGCTAACAATATGACTTGATGGCAATAATATTTTAAACCATTCCCTCCCCTTTCCACTTCTATAGCTGAGTATCTCTTGCTGCTGGAGGCCCTCAGGTCCCACCTCTTGCCGCAATAGACTGAGGGCCCTGAGCTGCAGCCCCAGGGCCTCCTGATGGCTCCCGGTGCTGCGGCCAACCGCGTGTTCTCCCTTTGTCCCCCCTGCAGTTTGAAAATGAGCCAGGCCTGAACCTGTACGAGACCTGCAAGGTGCGGACGGTCAAGGCAGGCACGCTGGAGAAGCTGGTGGAGCACCTGGTGCCCGCCTTCCAGGGCAGCGACCTCTCCTATGTCACCATCTTCCTCTGCACTTACCGCGCCTTCACCACCACCCAGCAGGTCCTGGACCTGCTGTTCAAAAGGTGAGCGCCCGTCCTACCCCTGGCGCCTGGTGGCTCTGCCCCCCTCTAGCCGTGTGTCCCAGGAATGTCACTTCACCCTCGGGCCTCAGTTGGCTCCTCTGAAAGGTGGGGCAGGAAGAGGACCAGCCTCCAGGGGTGACTGTGTAAGGACTAACTGGGAGGATCCATGGGAGGTGCTTCCCCAGAGCCTGGCTCAGGGTCAGGGCGGCTGGAGGGGCTGGAGTTGTTCAGAGTATTGTTTTCCTCTTCTCTAAGCAGAAGCTCTGCTTCAGAGTGACCTTGTGTAAACCTCTTTTCCATTTGTAAAGGAGGTCTGAGATTGCACCAAGGCAGCCCCGTCCTTGTGTGGCCAGAGCAGCGAGCAGGGATTGCTGGGGGCTGGCAGAGGGGCCAGCTCTTGGGGAAGGGACTGGTTAGGGTTTATTCATTCTTCAGATGTGTATTAAACACCCACTGTGTGCAGGCGCTTTTCTAGGCAATGAACAAAGCAAACAAAAGTCCCTGCCTTCCTGGGCTTCTGTTCTAGTGGGGAGGTCAGTAACACTAGACATCATAAGCAGGTACGGTAGATGTGACGCCCTCACGGCCTCCTCTAGATATGGATGCATCCTCCCTTATTCTGATGAGGATGGTGGACCTGAGGACCAGCTGAAAAAGTGAGTGGACGCTGGGTCAAGGGGGAGGGTTCCTGTCTCCACAGACCAGTGGAGGAACCTGGGTCCTGTGGCAGGGGCTGGGCAGAACCCTGGGCCCCACCCACCCTATGAGCTCCCCTGGAGGGCTGCATTTAGGGGGCGTCCCCCTGCTCCTGTCGGAAAAGAGTCAAACAGAGCTGTGGATGGGCTCCTGGGGCACTGGGTGCAGAGAGGACCCTAGGAGCTCAGAGCCGGCCCTTCAGCAAAGCAGCCCCCACCCCAGCCCCAGCCCAGCTCACCTGGCCCCCAGCCACCACCTTGTGGGGACGCAGAACGGGCTGTGGACCTCAGACTCGCCCGCCTCCTGCTGAGAGGGCTGGGCTGGCTACAGTGCTGTGGGAGGGCAGTGTCAGTGGGAAGAGGAGGCCCACACACGACAAGCAGAGAATGAGGCCGCACCTTGCGGCAGAGGCTACAGTTGGGGGCTGCAAGGGGCCAGGAAAGACTGGGGCAGGAGGACAGACTCTGTTCCTTCATCAGGAGGATATTTTCGAATATTTATAAGCTCCTACTTTGTGTCGGCGCTCTGCAGTGGACAAAGCAGGCACGCTCCCTCCCTGACCTTGTGGAGTTTATGGGAGTTGGGTCCCAGGGGAGACAGACAGAGCAGGGTGACAGGCTTCCCTGCAGAACAGGAAGTTGGTCAGGCCATTGATCAAGAGCAGTTCCTCGGACCCGGCCTGCCACTGCCAAGACAGAGCGAGGGGGATGGGGTGGGGAGGGCCTGGCCTCCGGGCATCAGTGGCAGGTGCAGGTGCTCAGCCCCCAACCGAGGGCAGTGGGGAAGGAAAGGCCCGTTCCCTAACTCCGCTGCCCGCCTGCCTACCCCCAGCACCATCTCGTCCATCCTGGGCACCTGGCTGGATCAGTACTCGGAGGATTTCTTTCAGCCCCCGGACTTTCCCTGCCTCAAGCAGCTGGTAGCCTATGTGCAGCTTAACATGCCTGGCTCAGACCTGGAGCGCCGTGCCCACCTTCTCCTTGCCCATCTGGAGCACTCAGAGCTCATCGAGGCAGAACCACTGGGTGAGGAGGGCTGGGTGTGGGTGCACTTTGAGTGTGTAGGCGCACGTGAGTGTGCAGGGAGGTGCGTGGGACTGGGCAGACCTCCAGAGGTTGCCCTTGGGCCAGGAGCAAAGAGTAGCCTAAGATAACTTATCCAGTGGACTGCAATCAGGGAAGACTTCCTGTGGGTGGGTTCTTGGGTTGGGGCTTCCCTTAGAGGCAGCTTAGAGGCAGTGGGATCGTCTTTGTGTTTGGAAAAGCACAAAGAAAGCCATTCCTGTTGTTGAACCTTTCTCCTCTTTCACCTTCAGTACCAACTCCAGCTCCAGCACCAGCTCCAGAGCTAGAGACAGCCCCGGTGCCAGCTCCAGAGCTAGAGCCAGCCCCACTGCCAGCTCCAGAGCTAGAGCCAGCTCCACTGCCAGCTCCAGAAGTAGAGGCAGCTCCAGTGCCAGCTTCAGAGGTAGAGCCAGTGCTGGCACCATCTCCAGAGCAAGACATAGCCTCAACACTAGCCCCAGAGATAGAGCTAGAGCCAGTACCAGCTGTAGTGCCAGACACTTCCTGCCCCTGGCCTGTGACCACAGAGAATGGACTGAGTGAGGAGAAGGCTGACCTCCTGGCTTTCCCTCCTGAGCTGGTGGCAGAGCAGCTGACTCGGATGGATGCGGTGAGCACCTGGGCTCGGCAGGGTGGAGCTGGGTGGATCATCCTCCCAGGACCTGCCGCCCCAGCCGTACCATCCCCTGATCCAGATTCTTAAGATCTGGGTCCAAACCCGGCTCCACTCCCAGCAGTGAAGCCTTGGCAAGTGTGTTAATCCCCAGGCCCACACTGCCCCTCTGGAGGGGAGATAAGGGACACTGGCCTTACCTGCCACATGCACTGACTGTGAAGACCACAGAAGAGCAAAGAAATAGAAAGCCTGAGGGGCGTAGGCTTTGGGGGGTCCAAGGCAGCTCACTGAGGTGCAGCCAGCTCCATGGGTGGCCCACTCTGAGTGGGGGTCTCCACCAGCATCAACACTAATAAAATCCTGATGTGCACTGGATCCTTTGGCCAGCACCCAAAGCCTCTGGTCTCCACAGGGACTGTGCACCTGACTGTAAGAGGGACAGGAAGCGTTATCAGGAGGTGTAAAGGTGCCTCCTGGGCCTCTGGAGGCATGAGGCCCCCAGGTGCTGGGGTCTGTGAGATGGACTTGAAAATGTAGCGCTCTCTTCCCTGCTAGCCCTGGGCTCTTGGTCACTTGAATGCTTCGGGGCCGAGAACTCACCCTGTCCTCAGGCTGCCAAGTTCCAGCTTGCCCACTGGACCCTGGCCTGCGTCCTGAGGGCCTGCGGGGTCTGAGCTGGGTGTGTGGGGCCTGCTGACACCCCTCTTCCCCAGGAGCTGTTCAAGAAGGTGGTGCCCTATCACTGTCTGGGCTCCATCTGGTCCCAGCGCGACAAGAAAGGCAAGGAGCACCTGGCGCCCACCGTCCGTGCCACCGTCACCCAGTTCAACCGTGTGACCAACTGCGTCATCACCACCTGCCTCGGGGACCGAAGCATGAAGGCCCTGGACAGGGCCAGGGTGGTGGAGCACTGGATCGAGGTGGCCAGGGTAGGCTCAGGGGCCCTCTCTGGGGTCCCAGAACCCCTCTTTGTCTTATCAGCTCTCTCCCTGGCTGTAGCACAGCCCTGCACTGTCCTCACTTCCCACCCAGGCTGCTACCTCAGGTTGAGTGTGGGTGTCACTCTCCAGGCCCACAGCAGGCTCTCGGGGGCTTCCTGGGTGTCTGTCTAATCCAAGAGGGGAGAAGTCAGCTGAGGGGGTGGAAGCTGGAGCAGGGGGGTGCTCAACCCCACCTCACGGTTCATTCTTTCTCCCTCCCCAGGAGTGCAGAATCCTCAAGAACTTCTCCTCATTGTACGCCATCCTCTCTGCTCTTCAGAGCAACTCAATTCACCGTCTGAAGAAGACGTGGGAGGAAGTTTCCAGGTGGGCAGGCCTCACCCCAGGGGGCACCAGGGTGGACCAGGGACCCCACGGGAGCTGAGCATCACCCTCCAGGGAGCCTGGGAGGCAGCGGCTCCCGAGCAGGGGCCTGGCAGGGTGGGGCTCTAGGTCCCCACGTGACCTGAGGTCAGCTTTCTACCTCAGCACTGGTTCCCCCCTCAGTCAGAGACAGAGATGAGCCAAATGGAAGCATGTCAAGTGTTTGCTTCTCAGCAACACACTGTCCAATTGAAATCTACACATGTGAAAACCAGCTGCTCATGAAATGGGAATGGGGATCCCTGTTGTTCCCACAAGAGCTCAGTGCCCAAGTCCCATGACATCCTGCAGTGCTCAGAGCCACCCAGTTTCAGCACCACCCACCCAGGCAGTCCAGCTCCTAGGTGGCTAAAATAACGTGGATTAGCCCTTACACCCTCCCACCCACTCCCACCATTCTTCTTCCTTCTTGCCTTCCCCCAGGGACAGCTTCCGCCTATTTCAGAAACTGTCTGAAATTTTCTCGGATGAGAACAACTACTCACTGAGCAGGGAGCTGCTCATCAAGGTAAAGAGGAGACTGGGGATCCGAACGGAATGTGGTTTTCTTAGTTTCTTTGGAAAATTCCAGCCTCATCTTGTGTGGATGAAGAGGAAGACAGATCTATTCGGTTCATGTGCAGGTGGAGGGGCAGCTGTAGGGCAGCAGGTGCTGCCACACGGTGGTGGTATATTGCAGGGGCAGCACACCCTAATATGTGGTTGTGGAGTATTGCAGGGGGATTCCCAGGAGCCAGGTGGCCAAAGGGCCTGACCAGCCTTGGGTGCAAATGGCTAGGCCCGGAAGGTAGATGAGCATGTATTCTGCAGCTCTCCCACTGTGCCTCCGTAACAAGCTGCCCACCAATCACAGCCTCATGATTCTGATAAGGAGCCTAGCAGGCAGTGTCATTTACTTCACATGGCTTATGAGGACCCTGGAGGGACTCATGAATTCATGCCTCTGCTCTGAGAACTTCCTGAGAATTACAGGGGAAGGGGATGCCTTTGCTATGGCTTCGGTCAGAGTTTGGGGACTAAGACTCCACTGGGCTCGGGCAGGCAGGAGCTGCTCGACTAGGCCCCCAGAGACACCCCATCCTCAAGCTCCATGACTGGGATGACAAGGCCCCCCTACACACTCAGAGTCCAGGAGAACCAGATACCAGTTAGTAGTAGTGGGTGGTGGGGTGACGTCAGCTCAGACAAGGCCTCCGCCTGGGAGGGAGCAGCCTGTCCTCCAACACCCTGTGTGACCCAGGACACTCTGGCAGGCCCCATGGGCCTCTTTGTCCTCATGCTGAATGGAGGTTTGGCCATCCAGTGGTGCTGACTTCACAGCAGCCAGCGAGGTTCAAGCGCAAAAGGAACATGGGCGAGCTTTCCCATGGCTTGTGGGGGAAACAGTGATGGCCAGGGCACCCGCACTGCTAGCATGGAGCACTGAGGCCTCTGGATGCCAACGAGGGGGTCAGGTGCCTGTTCACTGCTACAGACGAGCAAACAGGCTCAGAGAGGCCTGGCCGCATGCCCAGGTCATGCAGGGGAGACTGGGGCACGCTGGTGGTGGCAGCAGATAGGCACCTGCCGCCTTGGTCCAGATGTCCAAGACGCAGGGACCCTAGATGAGGGGCAGGGGGCCTCACTGACCTCGTCCCCACCCCTGGCAGGAGGGGACCTCCAAGTTTGCTACCCTGGAGATGAACCCCAAGAGAGCACAGAAGAGGCAGCAGCAGCAGGAGAGGGTGAGTGCGCCTGAAGGTCGGGGTGGGGTGGGGGATGGCTTCCAAGTGAGGATGGGGCCCCCCTCAAACCCGTCCCTCCTGCACCATGGAGCCTGGAAAGCCTCCCTTCAGTGTCGCCTCCCCTGGAACCCTTAGGGCTGTGAGCCTTGGGATCCTGGGGGGACTAGTTGCAGCCAGTCACAGCAAGAGCCTGGAAAAGCCAAGTCAGCATAGATTTGGGGATTGGAGGGTAAACTGGGTGATTTCACAAGAGTCAGTCTTAGAAGGAGTTTGGGGTCCTGGAAGGCTAGCCAGGACACTCGGGGGGAAGCAGCTGAATCCCAGGCGTTCTCAGGGTCAGGGCCTGTATGTTCTTTGGAGGCTGAGAAGTTTTCAGGGCAGGGTCTTGGGGATACCTGAGAGCCTGTGCTCATCCCCACCTCACCCTCATCCCCTGCCACAGGGTGTCATCCAGGGCACTGTCCCCTACCTCGGGACATTCCTCACTGACCTGGTGATGCTGGACACTGCCATGAAGGATTATCTGTATGTGAGTGAGCCTGGGGGCCGGGCAGGGTGGGAAAGGGTCCCTGAGGCTTGGGAGGAGAGGCCCTCCCCGAGCCCTGAGCTCTCAGCAGAGGGCACACCGCGCCTTCTGGGAGCCTCACGGCCGCCCCGGAAACAGGGGGGCCACGGCTTTCATACAGATGAGTAAACCGAGGCTGGGCATAAGCCCCCAGTTCAGGTCCCCGTGAGCTAAAGCAGCAGAGCCGCCCGACTGCTGAAGCGCATGAGGCCCTGGCTGAGCTGTGCACAGCTTCTCCGCAGGCAAGACCAGAAGAGGAGGGTGGACTAGGGCCCCTTCTAGGCCAGGCAGCCCACGAGTGGCCGAGCAGTCCCTTCCAGCCTACACTTTCTCCATCTGACACCAGAGAGCGTTGTGCCGGGAGGTCCCTTAGCCCCTGCACCAGGTGCCCGGCTTGGGCCCAGAACCCTGCTCTGATCCAAGGCCTGGCGTGTGTGCTGCCCTGCCCCCTGGTGGTCCCTCACGGCAGTGCAGCATGAGGAGGTGAGGGGGTCTGGTAATGGCCTAAGGGGTCCCTTTCTAATGGACATCGGTTGTGCACCTTCCAGGGTAGACTGATCAACTTTGAAAAGAGGAGGAAGGTGAGTAGCTGGGGCACTTCCTGTGGGGGGGGTGGTGGAAGTTGGAGACCCAGCTGGGCAGGAGACTATCCCCCTTCCTCTCAGATTTGTGGGGAGCATTTGATTGACACAGAAGGGGCAGGCCCTCCCCTGGAGGGCGGGTAGTGTGTGGGATCAAGAACAAGTCTCTGGTGGACGAGCTGTTTGAACTCAGCCTGAGATCAGGGGAAGCCTGGATGGGAGCAGGGTGGGGAAGAGGGGCCCTGTGGGAGCCGAGACCCAGCTGCTGGCCCCCGTGCCACCCACCGAGCCCCCCCAGGCCTCATCCACACCCTGCCCCTTCCTCCCGGGGCCAGGAGTTCGAAGTGATTGCCCAGATCAAGCTGCTGCAGTCGGCCTGCAACAACTACAGCATCGCCCCTGAGGAGCTGTTTGTGGGCTGGTTCCGGGTGATGGAGAGGCTCAGCGAGACTGAGAGGTGAGGTCGGGACAGAAAACGGGCAGTGGCAGGGACGGGCTTGCCGTGGTGGCCACGGCTTCTTGGTCAGCACTGCACCTGTTGCCAGGATACGGGGGCATATGGGTACCAACTTCTGGGTAGACGCTGGGGGGGAGCCGGGGGCCTCACAGCCACCACGCTCTCCCGTAGTTACAAGCTGTCTTGTGAGCTGGAGCCACCGTCCGAGCCGGCCAGCAACACGCTGAAGGCCAAGAAGAACGCGGCCATCATCAAGCGCTGGAGCGAGTGAGTCCCCTGGGCAGGACAAGCAAGGGCAGGCAGCCGAGGCACAGGGAAGCGTCGCACTAAGCGTGGGCTCGGGGACTCGGACAGCGTGGCCCTGGGGTCCCAGCCCCACTCCTGACCAGTCCTGTGACTGGGGAGAGCTGCCTCGTGTCTGGGCCTCTGTTTCTGCTTCCGTGAAATGGGGTGATGCCGCGTGATCTCTCAGGCAGCGGGAGCCCAGGGGCTGCGGTGGATGGAGCGAGCACTTAGCAGGGTGCCTGTGCACAGAGTGCAATGGCAGCAGGGCAGGGGTTGGCTGTGTCCCTGGGGAGGCCCTCAGCGTAAGCGGGCCCTTCCTTCCAGCCGCCAGGCCCCCAACACAGACTTCAGCACCGGCGGCAGCTCCCACTCCAAGTCCTGTGACCAGCTCAAGTATGGCCCCTACCTCAGCAGCGGGGATGCAGCCGATGCGCTCAGCGTGCACTCGGCCGGCTCCTCCAACTCCGACGTGGAGGAGATCAGCATGAGCTTTGTCCCAGAGTCCCCCGACGGCCAGGAAAAGAAGGTGCCTGCCCACGCCTTCTCCCTGACGGCCCTTCCCATACTCTCCCTTCCCAGTGCCTTTGTTTCCCTCTCCACACCCACAAAAAGAGCCAAGAAGCTCTGGCTTTAGAATGGAGCTTCCAGAAGCCCCCAAGTTCTTTACACCAGCCCGGGGTGCACGGCAAAGTCCATGGCTTCTGCTTATTTCAATGTCCCCACAGTTCTGGGAGTCACCATCCCAGTCATCCCCAGAGACCTCCGGCATCAGCTCAGCCTCTAGTAGCACCTCCTCCTCCTCGGCCTCTACCACCCCCGTGGCCACCACACGCACCCACAAGCGCTCCATCTCAGGGGTCACCAACTACAACTCCTCGCTGCCACTCTACAACCAGCAGGTGGGCGACTGCTGCATCATCCGCGTCAGCCTGGACGTGGACAACGGCAACATGTACAAAAGCATCCTGGTGAGCCGGGTGGGCGCGTCCCCTGGCCCCTCAGATTTCTGGCAGGAGACACATAAGGAACGACGTGTTCCCTCCCTGCCATCCTGGAGCAGACTTCCTCGTGGGTGGGGAAGGACAGTCAACTACCAGGGCCAGAAGAGCATGTGGTCAGTGGTGGGCAGGGCTCAGGATGGTGGACGGAGGGGCCGAGGCTGGCCCGCCAAGCGAGGACGACCTGGGAAGAGCTTGCTGAGGCAGCCCCGGGGAGGAGGAGGGGGGTGCACAGCCTGCCAGTCCCCAAGGAAGGTGTGTGCTTGGCCGGCCCGAGGAGCAGCCAGGAGGCCAGGGCTGAAAGAGCAGGGGTCAAGGGGGAGAGTTGAGGTCAGAGAGGTATTGGGAGCTGGATCACATCTGGCCCATGGGCTGCTGGATGGAGACTGACTTTCTCATGAGGGGAGAAAAGAGCCACTGCAGGGTCAGAGTACAGCAGGGTCAGCTGGGGAACGTTGGCCTCAGAGTGGAGGTTGGGCCATGGTGTGGAGACACTGGCCAGGCCAGTGAGGGGCTGCTGCCGTGACCTAGAAGGGAGGGCGGGGGCTGCTCCTGGGCAGTGGCTGTGAAGGCACGAGCAGGGCCTGATCCTGGATGTGACGTGCAGATGGAGTCACCCCAGCCCCATCTGCACAGAGGCTGGCAATGCTGCCATGTCACACGCCCACCCCAGGACACCCTTCTCTTGGGACCAGGAGCTGGTGTGGTTGTACTAAGCTGCCCCTTGTTCGTCCCTTGGCCTGAGCCCTGCCTGTGCCCGGGATCGCATGGTTGAGGCAGCTGGGGTCTGGATCATGCTGAGCACCACAGCATCTTCAAACCTAGGGCAGGCCCATGGGTGTCTAGCCCCTACTCCTCTCTGACATCCGGGCTTGGACTAGCTTGGACTAGATGTCTGTTCTGGGGTTCACTGATGCCTGGAGGTATCTATCCTAGAGGGACAGGTTGGGGGAAGCAGTTCTCTGCCTGGTAAGCTGTTTCCCAAAGTGGCATGAAAGGAGGTGTAGGTTCTTGTAGCAGATGGGGTAAGGAATGGGAAAAGTCCCCCCTCAATCCATGGAAGTCTTCCTGAGGGAGCAGGAGAAGATAGGGAGGCCCCTCTAGACCCAGCCCTACCCTCTACTGGCTCCACAGGGTCTCTGGCAGCTGCACTCTGGGGGAGCCAGCTCCAGCACCCATGCCCTGATGGTCTCTCCTCTGACCCACCCCAGGTGACCAGCCAAGATAAGGCTCCAACTGTGATCCGCAAGGCCTTGGACAAGCACCACCTGGATGAGGATGAGCCAGAGGACTATGAGCTGGTGCAAATTATTTCAGAGGATCGAAGTGAGTCAGGAGGCGAGTTGGAGAGGGGCTGGTAGAGGGGGTAGGTGTGAGCACCACACACCCGGTCCAAAGATCCGAGGTCCTTGGCCCCAGGGAACCTGACAGCAGGGTGGGTGGGCACCCTGTCCACACACCAAGCTCTCCCCGATGCTCCTTAGTGCCCACAGCACCTTCTCCCTGCCTGCTCCACCTCCCCTGTTATGTACCCTTTCCTGGACAAATCTCTGCCATTGGAAACCAAGTGCAAAGCTAACGTCATTGAGGTACCCACATAAAGGGCTTTTTACCTCCGTCTATGGGCGAGATGGCCAAGGATAGGGGCTCAACTCGAAGTGCGTCCTCTGGACAGAGGGGGTGAGTGCACCTCCAAAAGCGTCATGACTGGTGGACACCAGCACCTAATATGCTACTGGCCATGCTTCTATGGCAGTGATAACAAGACAAAATCTCCTTGATCCCCTTTGGAGACTCTAAGGAGCCAACTCAGTTCTAGAAACTGGGAAAGGGAAAGAATCCAGAAGAACAGCACAGGCAAATAGTCATGACTTCCACCACCCCTAGAAGTTAGTTTTCAGTCCTCTCTTGTCTTCATGATGGTAAATGAGAGATGTGACCTGTCAGATTGATAGGGCAGTTGGGACCTGTCCTATGGAAAAGGAAGACTGGGGAAGTTAAGAAAGGAGATGAGTATCCACACCATTGAGGCCAGAGCAGGGATTCCAGCCTAGCATTGATTTCTAGCAGGCTCCAGGCCAGAGGACACGGGTCAGAAATGGCAGCAAAGAATAAACACTCACTGGGTGTCAGATACCCAAGGGGAATCCTGAGTAGTACGGAATTCGGAGGAGACGGTCTGGATTCTAGGAAGCTCATTCCAGCTCTGAGATCCTGATGGGCGCAGGTTGCAGGGGCGGGATGTGGTGACCCTTTGACAGCTCGGGTCTGAGGTTGAGAGTTGTGGGGTCAGAGTCCCCTTTTAAACAGTTGTCCAGACTAATTTGCCTCTGCAGTGTCATGCCACAGGCAGGAGTCATTCAGAAGGGTTGTTGGTCCTGGAGCTGGATGGAGCTCTCAGGTCTGTGGCTGAGGCCCGCCTTCGTGGGGGCTCTCAGCGGTGGGGGGGGCCTGTGGTCCCTGGTAGCACAGCTGACCGCCCTCTGCCCCACCCACCAGAGCTGAAGATCCCTGACAACGCCAATGTGTTCTACGCCATGAACTCTACTGCCAACTATGACTTTGTCCTGAAAAAACGAACTTTCACCAAGGGGGCCAAGGTCAAGCATGGAGCCAGCTCCACCCTTCCGCGCATGAAGCAGAAGGGACTCAAGATTGCCAAGGGCATCTTCTAGCCAGCCCCTGGTGCCAGCCAGCCAGAGGGCCACCCTTCCCAGGGTGTGGCTGGCCGGGTCGGCTAGCACCTACGGACTGGGATGGTGGCCAGGCAGGTCCCACCCTCCCAGCCGAGGCCACCCCAGGCTTGTTTCCCACCGAGCGACTCTCCTCCTACCAGGCATGACGCCTGCCTGTCAACAGGCTGACCTGGACTCCCGTGGACCACTTGCTGCCTTAGGTGCCTTCTGCCCTGTGGGAACCAGAGGACTAGCTGACTTTTGCCAAGGAGCGCTGCCGACGGGCATGGCGCCCTGCCCAGTGCGGGCACTGCCCTCTCTACCCTTCCCTTGCACTTACCCAGGTGCGGGGCACTGCCCCCTGTGCCCATGGGCACCCCAGGGCAACCACTCATCCACTGGGTCTGACCACTGCAGTTCTCTCCTTGGGCCTGAGGGCGCCCACCCATGACATTCCCAGGGGTCCCAGCCCCTCCTCCCTCCACTCTAGCCTTTCTCAGGCTGCACCAAAGATCCACCATCAGGGCCTACCAGGAGTGAGGGAGTCTCCACCCACCTCCACCCCAGGCAGAGGAGAGAGACCCGTTTCACAGAACCCACTCCTCACCCAGTGAGAGAGGAGGGGCCCAGCTGCATCCCACCGATGTTGAATCTCATGCCACTGCAAGTGCCACACACCACTACTTCCTGGGCTTTATGGGACCTCGCAAGACGGGGTTAATGGGAGGGAGGATTTGGGAGAGTTGGGAGGGTGATCAAATTTTTGTATGAAAAGCAAAAAAAAAAAAAAGTTTACAAGTGGGGAGGGGCAATATTTATTTGTTGTAAATAGCAAATGTTAGACTTGAATATTATATTAAAACTCTGTTTCTACTACAGCCTGGAAGTTGACGTGTTTGGTTCTTTCATTTACTCTGTTAATTTAAACAAGATACAGTCTCTCACATTCATCATTCAAATAACAAGTCACGCAGGGTCATCAGTTTATTTTATAAGGGAGAAGCAGAAAAGAGCCAGCCACCCTTCCCTGGCTTAGTGAAGCAAACACGGAAGTCCCCTTTCACAGAGTGTATGTCTGTCAATAGACCAGGCAAGGAGCTGGGCCCGACAGAACTCCCTGGACTTAGATGTCGAGGTACTTGCACAGGGCCCAGCAGCCACCTCTCATTTGGGTATCTCTAACATTTTCTTTTTTTCAAAGATTTATTTATTTATTTATCCCCCCCCCCTTCCCGGTTGTCTGTTCTCTGTGTCTTTTTGCTGCGTCTTCTTTGCCTGCTTCTGTTGTTGTGAGCGGTGTGGGAATCTGTTTCTTTTTGTTGTGTCGTCTTGTTGTGTCAGCTCTCTGTGTGTGCGGCGCCATTCCTGGGCAGCTCTCCTTACGGGGTGCACTCCTTGTGCATGGGGCACCCCTACACAGGGGACACCCCTGCATGGCAGGGCAGTCCTTGCACACATCAGCACTGTGCATGGGCCAGCTGCACCCGGGTCAAGGAGGCCCGGGGTTTGAACCACGGACCTCCCATGTGGTAGACGGACTCCCTAACCACTGGGCCAAGTCCGCTGCCTCTAACATTTTCTGACCCAAGATAGGACAGTGGCTGCCACTTTCCAGGAAGAAGGAACCTCCTTTGCTTCTCTTGCTGAGGTTTTTTTGACCACCAGTTAGGAACTTAGAGTTTTCAAAGGCAAACTGGAATTACATTAGCACTAAGTGAGGGGGAAATTATATCTAAACTTACAATGTGGAAAGGAAAAGGACAGAAGAAGTTGATTAGCGAACAGTACAAGGGCAGACGGGACTTGGTTGCCTCGGTGCCCCTCTAGGGCCCTGGGGTCTATCTTAAATTTTATCTTCCATTTCTGACACCAGAATTCTTTTCCTGCTTGTTTACATCTGAGGAAAAAGATTTCCAGTGCAACTTTTAAGGCTCCGGCTGGGCCCCCTTTCAGAAGCACGACTGCTCCCTATGAACAAGTCTTCCCACTTCCCTGCCATTCCTTGTGCAATTTCATAACCCAGGAAATCCTTGGCAGGCCCTGGCCTCTGTGTCTGGTACCTGGGGCTGCTCCTCCCTGGCTGGGGCCTGAGGCATCAGGCATGAGCTCTGAAAGCCAAGACAAGAGTACTCGTCCCTGGTAAGCCAGAGACTCCAGGTGCTCTTTTCTGTGGGTCAAGGTGAAGTCTTGGGCGGGGTGGCGTGAGGTCTGCCATCTTCGGGGATCTCCAGTTTACACTGAGTCGTGTAGTTCCCGACTTGTCCTCAAGGGGAGTTGTTCCTTAAGCCCTTAGAGCTTGCAGCCCCCACCCCTCCAGATGGCCGCCTCCATTGTCCAAAACTTGTGCTTTGCCCGACATCTAGGGCCTGGGGGGATAAACCATTCTTCCTGTGGGGGGGGGGGGGGCGTGTAAGACAGGGCATGATGGGGCAGGGGCAGGGATTGCTACAAAGATTAATGACCCTCAGACTTGCACAGACAGAGCCTCACCACAAATTAAATTACTCATGGGCTTCCTGTCCGGTGAACAGGCCCTGTCCTGAGCTACCCGCCTACCCTCCCCAGGATTCCCCATGATCAGAGCTAAAGGCCTAACCCCTGGCACAGCCCAGGCCCCGCACCAGCCTCCTGCCTGGGCAGGTCAGGTTCTGTGAACATCATCCCTGGACCCCTCCTGCAACTTCAAGAGCCAGGTGGAGGGACGGATCCTGGGTTATCCCCCCTCCTTCACGACGCCCACAGGGATCTCCCAGGCACAAAGGGGGCCTTTGCGGCACGTAAGCCCTGTTCCCTGACAGCCCAGCACTTTGCCGACATGGCACCGCTGTCTCAGGGTGTGAGGCATGAAATGGAAGACTTGCTGAATGAAAGCTTCCCACCCCACCCCCCAAAAAATCGAGGTGCCAGCTCCCAGGGCTAGTCGAGGGCCGGGAGGAAGGCGCTGGTGTCTGGGGGGCCTGGGAGGCTCCTGAGGGCAGATCCAGCAGGGAGACACGTTGGCGGAGGACTATCAGTAGAGGGCTCAGGTCACCCCGTGGGCTTCCGTTGGCCACCCTTCAGGTTCGGCTGGTGGAGGTTAGAGGACTTGGCGCTCAGCTCGAGCCCTGCTGCAGGGGGCAGCAGGACTCTGGGTTGCACCTCAACCCCCTGGGAAGGCGTTAAGTCATTTCTTGGCAAAAGCAGATGTCCGGGCAGTGGCCGTTGGCCTGGCAGATGGGAAGCGGTGGTGTGAGGCCCCGGGGCTGCGTTTCACGGGAAGAGGTGCTTCCCATTTCTGGTGGATCTTGGGTCCCAAGCTGTGGGTGACATGGTCAGCCTAGTTTCTGCAAAAATTTGGCAATCGGTTTCCCCTTTCTTTAGAATATGATTCTAATACCCCTCCCCAACTGGTGTGGGCAAAGAGGGCAGTGAAGGCGTAAGTGAACCCAAAAGGCTTTAAAAGTGTCCTCTCCCATCTGCTCGTAAAGGGTCCAAGCAGACATCTGTAAAGAGCTGGGGCTGGGAGGCCCATTCAGCTTTGGCTGCCTTGGGCTGATGGCCCTGGGTCGCAGGGGCTTGCTCCACCCTCCTGAAGAGACTTATGTGGTCCCTGAAGAGGCTCAGGACACACACTGGCATCAAAAGGATCCAAACTTGAGGGAGATGGGTCCCCAAGGGGAAGGGGAGCGCCTGCTCAGCACTTTTACCCTCAAAGGGCCTAACCGGCAGGACAGTTCTTGGCAGTTCCTAACTCCAGAATGATCTGGAGCTAATAATCACTCTTAGCAAATCCTGGAATCCTCTTGTGAGTCACATGTGCCTTTTCATGGGTGACACGAGCCAGGGAGGCAGCACATCACTGCTGCCAGGAGGCAAGTCACAGCACCATTTACACCTTAAGGACAAGTCTTCAAACTTAAAATTTTAAAAATCTAGTAGAACCATGTGTTTTTTCAACATCTGTGCATCTTTCCAGAAATCAAGATATTAATTTAAATATTATTACCAGGGCTTCGAGTTAGCAGTTATGACAACTAGTTAGAATGACAGTGGTTGAGAGGCTAAAGGTTTTCTTTCTGGGATGTAACCATCTTCTTGAGGTCTAGTGTCTCACAGGACTCCTTGGCTAGGAATGACATTGACAAGGGCAGTTTATTAGGCAGAGCAGAACTCCTCCCCTGCAGCTATGGGGAAAAAGACAGAACATTTAGTCATATTGCCTCTTTCACAACAAGGCCTAGTGCTGGAATCCCCAAGGTAGGAGAGGAGTCCTGAGCCACCGAAACTTTTTAAGGTATGGGAGGAAAAAGGCAGAATAGGATGCTAAGAAATCAACTACGGGCACTTAAAACTTGGCGTTTGTATCTGAAAATCCCACTGGGAGAGTGGCCCAGCCAGTCTCCACAGTGCTCATGTCTCCCCCAACACCGAGCTGGCTCAGGACTCTAGGATCTTCCCCCACTTCCCTCAGTACCCACAGCCCGCTGGGTGACTGTTCAGAGGGTCTGAGGAAGAAGAACCTGACATCTGAGCACGCTGGCTGTGGTATCTCAGAGCTGGATTCGAATCCTTGCTCTGAGTGTCCTAGGGCACGTGATGCCTCTCTCAGGACCTGGTCTCTGCTAAATACCAATAAATACCCAGAATGGACACCTCAGTGCCCACCTCGTGTGGCTACAGCGAGGCCAGGCTTGTCCAGCACTTGGCTCAGTGCCCCAGCCCATGAGGTGTAGAGTGGCATTGGGTCCCAACTCTTTCCTCTGTCACCTGCCCCTCTGACTGTGCCAGAGGATTGGGCACCCAATGCACAGCCAGCTGACAGTGGTACCCAACACCCAGCCGTGAACACCCTTTGCTTCTGAACTTCCATGTGTTTTTGTATTCTCTCTTTGACTTGGTTTAGTTGGACCAGCTGAATCCATTCCTCCTCCCTGGCTGGTTCCCCCGACTATGGCAGAACACAGAGGTCACCCCCACCCTCCACAGCGGGCTTTGGGGGTGGCTGAATCCCACTTGCTCTAGAGGAAGCCACCACCTGCCAGAGCCTGGCTCTCCTCTGTAGCTACCTCCACCACCAAACCTGTGGGCTCAGAGCCCAGTCCTTCGGGGCCAGCAGTTTGGTGCAGGAGCGGAGATCAGGCTTTGGAAGGGCCAGTGCCTGAATACCCATCCAGGGTCTGCCTCTTCTCCAAAACTGTTTCTTCCTCTCCAAATTGAGGATAGCCATAATGACTTCCCGAGAGCTCGAGGATGGACCAAAATCCTGGTGTAAGGTGTTGAGCCCAGCCCCTGATGCTATGGGACTCTATAACCGACAGTCCCCTCTTCCTCTAGCTGGGACTTTGGAGCAAAGAAAGATGCTCAACAGAAGGATGAGGCTTTATTCAGAAGGAGCTTGGGAGGGGCCCCCTGAGATCCCCACCGTCGTGGCCTCTTGGGGCCAAGGCCCATGGAATATTAGAAGCCGATCACTGTGGGCATCTGAGCCCCCTCAGACTCCTCTGTCGGGAGCAGGGGTGCAGGCTAGGAACCATCCGTGAGGGGCAGGGTTGCGGCCTCCTGGCCGTCCACTGTGGGCAGGGGGGATGTCTCTCCACTGACCACTGTGGGCAGTGCCTGGTAGGTCTTGGTCCAGTACTGCAGGTAGTTGGTCCTCAGGTGCTGCTTCAGAGAGCTGCCATCAATCTTCTTGTTGATCTCCAGGTAGTTGCCGTTTTCCGTGGTGTAGGGATACCAGTGTGTGGGAACGGCCGAGGCGCCCATGTTGGGGTCACTGCAGAACGAACCGAGGTTGGGCACGGTGGGACCATGGGAGGCTGGAGACCTGTGCGCCTGCCTGGCTCTGCCCCCAGCATGCCTGGGGCCGTCCTCCCCACTCTGAGCTAATTCTTAATAATGCCACCTTGCCTTATACTGGGCACTGGCCTGAGTATATATGCGACACTAGGGCCCAAAAGAGAGTGGGCTCAGTCAGAGACCCAATATCCCTATTTGACAGATGAGGACACCGAGGCTCAGGAAGGTTAAGTGACTTGTCCAAAATCTCCCAGCTGGTAAAGTACGGAATGGGGACTGGAACCCCAGGACAGCAGGGCCAAGGGGGCAGAAGGCCTCGCAACTGGGTTCAACCCCCACACCTTACCCCGATCTGGCAAAGTTGGTCCAGTAGGCAATCATGGCCTTGGAAACAGTCCTGTCTTGAATCCGGTAGCCCAAGGGGGTGGCAAAAGGTTTCCCAAAGACATACTGAAGGTCGTCTGCATGATCGGCTCCCACCCAGTTGGGGTAGGTGGGCATCCGGGAGGGGTGGGAGAACAGGTACGTGTAGGTCTTGGCGCTCCTGAGGATGAGAAGATGGACCAAAGATGGACCTGGGAGGGAGGCCATGGAGGGGGCCTGGAAGGTTCTGGGTAATTTCCACAAGACTCACAAAGAAACCACAATTCTTATGCCTGTAGAAGGGATAGCTGAGGTAAAATTTATGGATTCATGGATTCTACAATTTTAATTTTACTTATTCCTCACCTCCACAAAAAAATTTTGAGGTGTGTTCTTCTTATAATTCAGTACCAAGAAAGTTTTTTCTTCTTTTTTTATTCCAAATGAAAATAGGTTTTCTTCATTGGATTGGACAAGGTATATGCCCTCAGATGTTTCCCTGCTTGCCCTGGCTGACCGGAAGCTCAGAGCTAAATTTTTTGCTTAGTTGCTGCAAAGCCTTCATCCTAGATGTCTAAGTATAATTATGTCTTCCCACCATTTAAACATTCCTAAATTTCCTTATTTTTTATTTTACTTTAATTGGTCCTTATTATATCAAGAGCTTTAATGTGATCACAGGTGTATGTTATTTGGAGAGTTGGCAAAGATGAAGCCCCCAAAGAATCATTGTACAGAGGCCATCTTCCACTGTTCTCTCCACCTGCACAGCATTAGGGATGGATGATGATCGATTTAAGAACTTTCCAGTGGGAAGGATTGTAGGATATAGGAGAGGGTACTGGGCTGGGCAGATGGAAGATCATGGAAGCGTTTTGTAAAGCCCCCTGAAGCTGGGAGGTAAGTGGGGCCCTCACAAGTGTTGTCAGGCCTTGGCAAAGCAGAAATATGGTTGGAACATGTGATCACCTGCCAAAGGCTTTCATGAGCATCACAGACACCTCTGAGCTGCCCTCAGGCAAGGCACTGCAGAAGGGAGAAGCATCCCAGGCAGGTTGCCCCAAGAAGGCACACCCTCACCCAGATCCTCACTTGGCATTGGCTCTGTGCTGGGCCAGGGCAATCTTCGTGGGTATCAGGAAGAGGATGTCAGTCTCAAAGTCCACCACAGTCATCTTCTTGGCCTTCTGGGATGAGTCAGAGGCCCAGGGCTGAGTGTAGAAATTGTAGGTTGAATTGGCACCTTCAAGCCCCTTGGTGATGGTGAGTCCACTGACTAGCTTGTAGAAGTCTTCCCTGCAGGAACCAAGCAGCCATCAAGGTTGGAAGGTCAATCATTGGCCCTTCTACCCAGTGCCAAAAAGGGGGTACCTGCACACCCACGCAGAATAAGGTAATGAAGGAGCTAGGCAGTCCCCCAACACACTGCTTACTTCCTCACTCCCACCCATTTGCTCATGCCTACTGTCCCTGACTCCTGCACCCCCTGCTTACTCCGTGATGGAGTTCTTGTCCTTGTTGATGTCTGGCATGTCAATGCTGGCAAAGATATGGCCATCCATGTTGTTGGTGCCTGCTATGTAGTCAATGTCAGCAGTATTGGCGTACAGGTTGACAGGGTCATCAGGGATGAAGTCTCCATCAATGACAGGGAGGAAGCCCAGGTAGTGCAGCATGGGGTCTGGGTGGGAGAGCCAATAGGTTCTTGTACCTTCCAGTATCCACCTGAACTTCCCCCAGACTTCTGGGGGCCCAAGTTGATCCCATCCCTACGGAGATGCAGTGGAATCCTCTTTTCTTCTTTGATCTAGAATGGGGTTTCTCAACCTCAGCACTACTGACATTTTGGACCAGGTAATTCTCTGTTAAGGGAGCTTTCCTGGGCATGTAGGATGTTCAACCCCCCAGATGCCAGTACCAACCCCCACCCAGTTTTCACAATGAAAAATGTCTCCAGACATTGTCAAATATCCCCTGGATGCAAAATCACCCCAATGAGAACCACTGTCTAGAGGCCAGTTCTGTCCTCTTGCAGCAATCTGAGTCCCTTTCCTCTCCCTCTCTTCTCTGGGGTAAAATCAGGAAGGAGGAAGACCTAGAAGCAATTCAGGGGACCAATGGAGAAAGACTGAGTTCTAATCTGTTAGCCAAAATGTATGTGAAGTCCACAGTGCCCCCCAGAACCCCTCAACTGACCCCTAAAGCTTGCTGAGGTATTTGGCTGCACCAGCTTTCATTAGTGCATGGCTGGTTTTCCTTCATCAGGTGTAGGACAGCCTAAGCTTCTAATGAAATTATTGGATTGAATTTGGGGCCATATTGATTGAAAACTATTTGTTTTGTTTTTGCCAAGCACTTATAGGTTAATTCCTATAAGTTAAAGGAGCAAATGATGGGGCCCCACTGTACTTTGCCTTAGAAGAATGAGCAAGAGAATTCCAGCCTACGGGGCTGACAAGGTTGACACCCATGGGTTTTGCTGATGGGGTCCCAGAGGCATTGAATATTAGAGCTCGGAGGGTCACATGCTACCTAAAGTAGGTGGTCAGCAAATGTTTGTTGAATGAATGAATGGTCATCTAGTAAAAAGATTCTCAGTCTACCATCTGTGGAGTCCCAGGTGGGTTTTCGGGGCCTATGAAACTCCCTAAAATTGTGTATAATTTTATAGGTATACAATAATGATAAGTATGTAATGTTGGGGGGTGGGGCCCAAACATTCATCAGTTTCTCAAATGGATCCCTGACCCACAGAGGACAAAAAGCAAAGATGGCCCCTCTCCTCCCCTTACAGCTGGGACCACCGAGACCTGGAGGGAGGTGGTGGCATCAAGCTGCCCAGGGACAACATCAAGTTAGTGATAGGCCGAGCCTGAGACAGGACACCTCTCCTCTCCAGGAGCAGGGCCCTGCCCGGCAGTCCTCTCCCGGCTCCTGGAGCCCCTCTCCCCTCACTCCCGGCAGCACCCACTCACACTCCATGCCGGCCAGTGGCATCTTATAGGCCAGCGTCAGGGCCCGGGGGTCGGTAACCTTCAGACACTTGGCCATCTTGGCGGTATCATCCAAGGGGCAGCCCACCTTCTTGGCGATCTGGGAAGCGGGAAGTAGGCAGGTAAATGAGGCCAGTGCTCAGGGCGGAGCAGGAGTTGGGGGCAAGGATGGGGTCCAGGATAGAGAATGCTGATGAGGAAGGTCCTCCACCCAGGCTTCTAAGCCGAGCCCCCTCCCCCGCCACACCCAGCCCACCAAAGCTCTAGTGCTTACACTTTTGGCCCAAAAGAGTGGGTTCTTCTGGATGGCCCAGGGACACATAGCCACACCACTCTGGCTGATAGCTCTCCGGATGAGCCCCTTGTTGTAGGGGGAGAGGGTCTGCGACACACAGAAGCCTGGTCACCAAGGCCCTTGTTCCGCCCCGCCCTCTGCCCCCCGCTTAGCGGGGGCCACCAAAGCCAGTCAGCTCCAGCCCCGCCCTCCTCCCTCCCCCCATGGGCTCCTTCTCAAACCCTGGGGTGCAGGCCTTCCCCTCCAGGGGTCCCCAGACCTGTAGAGAGACACTAGCGCCTCCAGCTGATTCCCCGAAGATGGTGATGTTGTTGGGGTCCCCCCCGAAAGCCGCGATGTTCCTCTTCACCCACGCGATGGCCATGTGCTGGTCCCGAAGGCCGAAGTTACCTGGGAGCAGGGCGGGGGGACGCGCCCATCAGGCACCCTGGGCTGGGGGCCGGGGGCTGGGGGATTAAGAAGTCTTCAACGGCCGTGAGACCCTGGCAGAGGCCCGGATGGCAAACGGTGGGCCCCAGGGGCGGCGACAGTTGGGAGGCTGGTGCAGAGGAGGGCGGCAGGGCAGCCAGGGCCCCTGCTCGGCTCTTCTCTGCCACAGCCCCTCTTGTCGTCTGTCTCTCCTGCTGGCTTCTGGGCCTCTGTGTCTCCACCTCGGCAGGTCATTTTCTGTCTCTATTTCACTGTCCCTGCTTCCCTTGGTATCTCTCTAGGGCTCGACCTGGCTTGCTGTCTGTCTGACAGCCATTTTATTTTATTTTACTTTTGAAGCACCAGGGGCCGGAGATTGAACCCGGGACCCGTATGTGGGAGGCTAGTGCTCCACCACTGAGCCAAATGGGCTCCCCTGAGTCGGTTTTTTCATGCTTTGTTTTGTTTTTTTAACGAGGCTGGGGAACCCAGGACCTCCCACGGGGGAAGAAGGCGCTCCACCTCCTGAGCCACGCGCTCCCTGGCAGCCTCTTTTACTTGCTACAGCTGCCCAGGGGCCCCTGTGTCTCACAATTCCACTCCAGCGTCCTGGTTCTGTGACTAGGATTCCGGGCATTTCTGTAGAGCTGTGGGGAGTCACTTGGGGAAGAGGGGCACAGAGGAGTCAGAGCTCATGGGATTGGGTTCACACGGCCCCCCCCAGCCCGCGTGCCCCAAGGCGTCAAGCAAACCTGGCAGGTTGGGGTCTCCGGTGCTGAGGAAGCCGAGGGGGCCGACGCGGTAGTTGAAGGTGACCACAATGACGTTGCCGCGGGTGGCGATCTCCTCCCCGTCGTACAGGTAGTTGCTGAGAAAGTTGGCTCCTTGGCCAGCCCCCATGAGGAAGGCGCCCCCATAGATCCAGACCATGACAGGCAGGTCCCGGGACACTGAGGCAGGAGAGGGTCCGGTGAGCGCGGGAGGCTCCCCGGTGAAACCCCTCCTTCCGGGCAGCCTGGCCGTGGTTGAGGCCTGGGGGGGGAGGCGCTCAAAGGAGCTGCCCTGCTGCAGGCATCGGGACCAGGGGCAGAGTCCCCCTCCCCACTTCTGCGCTGATCTCAGGAAAGGTCGGCTTTGGAACCCCCAGGCCCGACCGGGGGGCATGGCCCGGGACTCTGGCTGCTTGGGTGGGCGGTGGGGGATTTCTGAAGGGAGGGGGATTTCTGTAGGGAGCGGGGAGCTGGAGGGGAAACAGACCTTCCTTCCTGCCCTGGGGGACCCAGATGTTGAGGTACAGGCAGTCTTCCTCCCCAAAGGTGTCGTCCTGGGTGATGGTGGCCTGCAGGCATCGCTTCCTGAAGTCCTTGGCCTTCAGGGTGCCTGCAGGTGGCAGGAGGGGCTGGCGTGAGGACAACCGCCGTGCTGCACGCCCCAGCGGAGGGCCCTGCCCAGCACCCGTCCCCGAGCACCTTGCCAGCCGGGGTGTTTTTGCGGGTTCTCCAGGGCCTTGGGAGGGGCGGCAAAGGGGATGCCTTTGAAGATGTCGACATAGTCACCAAAGAGGCCCAGCTTCTTGTTGACGCCTTCCACGAAGCCTCCTTCTGTGTACACCGCGCCCAGCTGTGAGTGAGACGTGGGCAGTCAGGCTCCACACCGGCCGGGGCCAGCCCGAGCAGGCCTCGGGGTGTCGGCAGCTCCCCGGACACAGCTGGAAGGTGGAAGCTGGGGCAAATCCATATCAGAGGCCGAGGCAGGGCCCCCTACTTCTTGCCCACATCAAGGGACCTTACTTCCCCCCAGCCACTGGGGGTCCTGCTCACTGAATCAGACAGGAAACCGTTCACCCCTCTGTTCCCACTTTGTGAAGCCTGGAGAAGGCCTGGTGAGGTGGGGCGTGGGTTTGGGTGCTGCCTGTGGCTGCCTAGCCATCACCTTGAGCCTCAGTTTTCCCATCTGTAAGATGCGCCACAATGTTGTCTCCCTCGTGGGCCTGTGTGTGATTAGACGGGAGGCTTGGCCAGCTCCCACCGGTGGTAGATGTCCAGCATCCACTGGTGGAACGAATGAATGTTTGCTTAACTCCCAGCCCTGAGCTTCCTGAGCACTGGGCCCTTCTTTCTCCTTCTCTTGTCTCCCCACCCTGGTGCAGAGCTGATGCCGCACAGAGTCGGTGGCTGATGGCCAAGTCCCCACAGCCCCTGGGCCTCCTGGGAAAGACCTCAACATGTGGGTTTCCCTCAAGGCCACCCCACACCCGAGCCATCAGAACAGGACCTGTTTCTCCAGCCTGGCTGGCTCTGAGCTGGTTTCACCGGGGTAAAGGCATGCCATCCTCCCGAGGGCCCTGGCAGTCAGAACCCTCGCCTGCCCTTTGTCCACAGAGGGAAGAAGGCGGTTGTTTGTCTTCAGAGCCATGCTCTTCCCCCCTCCCAGAGCTGCCCCCTTGGGCACAGGAGCAGGTCCACTTGCCCAGGAGGGGCCGTGGCAGTTAACTGCTTCCTGGCTTTCGCCTGTGCCAGGTTCCAAGGTGGGGAAGGGCATGTCAGCCCCACACCCCCAGGCCCCGGTGGGATTCCAGCTGCCTTCTGAAGTCTAGGCTGGCAGTGCCCCCAGCCCCTCCGGGGTGGGGAGAGCAGGAGTGGGCTGGAACTGGAGAGAGGACCCAGAAGCAACCCCTGCCAGGCTGCCTTGGGGGTGGGCTGGGGAGGGTCCAGAGGGCAGCCCAGGGCAGGCCTCTCTTTGGTCTCAAGATGAGCTTCCTGGTTCCAGGCCTCCAGGTCCAGCTCCTGATCCAGCTCTCTCCTCTGCAGGAAGTGGGCAGGCCAGGTCAGGGCCCAAGGGACCAGGAACTCATCACCCAGAAATGTCTGGTGAGATTAAAAACTGACCTGAGGGCCCCAGGAAGGGGGGTTGTCCAAGGGTGGGAGGACCCTGGCTACCTCAGAGGAGGCACCCCTGAAAAGTTGCCTCCTGAAAAAAGTGAGCATCCCTCTGCTCTGTGGCAGAAGGGCTCCCCGGGCCAGCGCCTGGACCTCCAGATTCAAGAAGAACCAGGTGCAGGTCCTGGGGCTGCAGCATTTTGAGGCCAGGTGGAGGGAGCCCAAGGCCCAGAAGAGCAGGGAGGAGCGTGGAGGCCCGGCGGGCCCGGGAGCAGCAGCCTCCACCTGGGAACAAAGGGGCTCTTCCTGGGACCCCTGCCTCTCCTGGGCCCTGAGTCGCAGGCGCCCACCTGCTGGGAGCAGAGACTGGGCTTGGCTCCTGCGCCTTCTGTGGGGGTTTCTGTCCTCACCGCACCGGTTCTGATTTTCACGCCCTCCCGGGAGGATGGTTAAAAAGGGGAGATTGAGAGGTGCCCCAGGAGAGAGGTTTCCTGACTACCAGGCCCGGGTCCGCGCACTCTGGAGGACCCCAGAAGGTGCTTGAAAGCACCCCTTCAGGAGGAACAGGAGCTGAAGCGATTCCGGTGGAGAAGACCAGGTTTCAGATTCTTGCTCAGCCACTTGGTGGCTGCGTGATGTTGGGCAAATCGCTTATCTGCTTTGGGCTTCTGTTTTCCCTTTGGAAAAATGGGAATAGCATCCACATCTACATCTACAGATAGGGTTGCCAGAGTTAGCAAATGAAAATTCAGGATGCCAAGTCAACTGTGAATGTCAGATAAACAAACAATACTTTCTTTTTTTGTAGTTAATATAAGCATGTTACACATATTGTGGGGAACATAGCTATACTAAAAATTATTCATCTCTTACCTAAAATTTACGTTCAATTGGGCATCATCCTATATTTCATCTGGCAACCTTAGTTGCTGGATGAGATAACCCCTAGAAAACGGCACAGTAAATGTTAGCTGCTATTCCAGCCGTGGGGTTTGTTGGGCTGGCTCTTTCTGCCTGTGTCTCCATCTTGCCTTCCTCCATGCTTGGTTCCCACAGTTTCCAGATCGGATTTAATGGGAGGAAATAGAGGGGCCCCGGCCCTGGCCTCCTGCTCCGTCTTGCCTACCTTTGCTGCACTCGCCACTGTTAGACAGCAGGTGAGGCTCAAGACTGCCAGCTCCAGGCGCCCCATGATGTGTGCTTTCCTTTGGGTGGCCCTTCTGCTGTCTATAAACACACCTGCAGGTATTTATAGGGCCCAAGAGACCCTGAGTTGGCAGTCGTCTGTGGAGGAATGCTTTCCCCCTCTTCCTAACTCTGCCCCTTCCCCCAGGCTGGCCAAGGCCAAGGCTTTGTACTTGGGTGAGGAGACAGCTGCTGTTCTCAGAGGGGCCTCAGGCTGGGCCAACATACACATACGTTTGTGCAGGGTCACTTGCACTTCCCCAGCTGCTCTGAGCACCCTGGTGTGCATGGTGTACCTCTACAGGACTGTTTACCTGGGAGCAGAGGCAGGTGGTAGAGGGTGGGAGGGGGTGAAAAGGCTGGCAGCTCGGCAGTGTGCACAGTACCCTGAGTTCTGGCTAGTTTACAAGGTCTTGGTGTCCCCGACAGAGAAACAGACATGATTTGTCTCCATGCCCTTGCCCACCTCTCAGCCAATTGTGCATTTATAGGAATTCCACAAATGTGGGGACAGTGAGGGACTCCCAGGACAGGATGGCCGCGTGCTACTGGGCTAGCCCTTATTATTTCAATGAGCATTTATTGAAGGCCCACTGGGCAGGTAGTTTGTGCTGACTGTGGGGACAAGGCCACCTTCAAGGAGCTTTCCAAGTGTGGGGTGGCCGTCACTGTTGAGCACGAAGAGTTCTGGAATGGGGAAGGACAAGAGGCTCTGGACCACGTGAGAGAGTGCGGGCTATGATGTGGACCATTGACTATGGGGTGCAGCGATGCCCAGAGATGTACTCAACAGGTGCAATGGATGTGTCATGATGATTGGAGAGAGTGTTGCTGGGGGGGGAGTGGGGGGTAGGGGCGGTGGGGTTGAATGGGACCTCATATTTTTTTAATGTAATATTTTTTTTAAAAAGAATTAAAAAAAAAAAAAAAAAAAAGAGGCTCTGGACCTTGGGATGAGGCGTTAGGGCAGTGTCCAGCCCAGCCTTGAGGACTTCCCTGAGGAAAAGGGCAGGGCTCTCAGGTCACAAGAAATGACCCAAGCAAAGACTCTGGGAAAGGAAGAATTGGGCACAGAGGGATGAGATAAATGCAAGAATCCATTAATATTTTCTGTGAGGGCATATTATTTTGGTAACCAGAAAAAGAGGTTACTGAAAAATTGAACCACATCTGTTAGAGGTCTCTCCTTTACAAGGTTTATAATTAACTGATGACAAGGATTACAGTGGTTAACAAACAGTGATTTGCATTCCCATGACAGAGAGCAGCCCCCCATCCAGAGCCTACATGTTCAGATATAGTTCATTTCCTCACAAGAATACACCAAGAAGCCACATGACACCACCAACCCCTCCTGCATCCCTAGAATTCACTACCCCTAGCCCACCACCCCCTAGCCATCCCTATTGGCCAAGCCCAGTCCCATCCCACTGACTAAATATTTTCCCACCTCTAGATGTACTGTCTAAATTCATGACTGCCTCTACCAGAGGTGGGCTGAAGTCTGTTCTTCAGACCCCCTCTGTTGGGAGAGCTTCCCAATAAACGTTCTGCCTGCAATCATGCCAATCTCCATGCCCCAGTGAGTGCCATTTTTTTCTCTAACATTTGGTGCTGAAAACCTGGGACTAGGGTCACATTGAGACTGACTGACTGGTAAGAAATCTCCCCCTGCTGCTGCTGAGAACCCATCCAATACCAGACACTGAATCATAGCTGGGTGAGTCAAAGATTTCTCCAACAGAGGATCCTGGTCTCACGCTCTCTCCTTTTTCCGTGGTCTAGGACAACCCACCAAAAAAATCTAGCGCTAGCTCAGTGATCCTCACTGTCGCTAAGGGCCACAGCAGGCAGGAGGCCTGCGTCCTTGTGGGAAGAAATCCCTTGGCTCTGGGGACATCCGGTTCCAAACATGGTTTCCTGTTTCCTTGGATATTTCTGATTGATTCAGAGACACCTGTCTCACTCGAAATCTCCCTGTTCTTTCCTTCCTAGAGATCCTTAGTCTCGCCTACACCACCTAAAACAGGGAAATCAATTTTGCCCCCCTCCCCCAAAACCATACCTCTGGGCTCTTCCCTTCATAGCCTTAAAACTCTGTACCCAGAAGGAAACATCAGACCTAAAAAACTCATTTTCTCTTCAACCTCTGTGTGGCCAAACAATGAAAGTCAATGGCCAGAACACAGCACTTCCAATTTCCAAATTTTCCAAAACTTAGAAAACTATGTCCAGCGCAGTGGCTGGTAGTCTGATGTTCCTTACGTTCAGGCTTTCCTTTTCCTTTGTTTCTGCCTGCAGTCCCAGTAAGTGAACTGCCCCTCCCTCTGCCAGTCCTGCTCTTCCTTCCAAAATCTTCTTCTACACCAGAAACCACCTCAAAAACTTTCATCTCCCTCTCACCCACCTCCCAAATCTCCTGAAAATCTCAACTTTGATCCAACAAACCAAGCTCATTCTGCACCCCCTCCCTATGTGCCTCCGACTTTGTCTCTGTCCTCACCCTCATCGCCAACTTCCACCCCTCAGCTCTCCACCGTGCCATCTTCTGCCTCTTTCTCCCCTCTTCATACTCATTCATGAGGACTATGTCCTCCCACATCCCCAATGTCCTCCTCCACCTCCATAAACACAAGAGTTAATCCCTCTCTGCTTCTTAATTCTACACGAATTTCAACACCACTCTTACTTCTCAGAGAATTAGCAGAAGCTGAAAGAATAAAGTACACATTTCCTTTTCACTCTCAGATTTGAGTCAGATAGAAAACCAGTTAAGATGGTGGATTTGGCCCAGTGGTTAGGGCGTCTGTCAACACATGGGAGGTCCGCGGTTTAAACCCTGGGCCTCCTTGACCTGTGTGGAGCTGGCCCACGCACAGTGCTGATGCGTGCAAGGAGTGCCGTGCAATGCAGGGGTGTCCCCCGCGTAGGGGAGCCCCACGCGCAAGGAGTGCGCCCTGTAAAGAGAGCCACTTAGCACGAAAGAAAGTGCAGCCTGTCCAGGAATGGCGCTGCCCACGTGGAGAGCTGACACAAGATGATGCAACAAAAAGAAACACAGATTCCCGTGCCACTGACAACGGAAGAGTACAAAGAAGAAGACACAGCAAATAGACACAGAGAACAGACAACCGGGGTGGGGGGGAAGGGGAGAGAAATAAATAAATTTTTTTTAAAAATCCCACGTGTGCATCTGAAGGGATACTGTGTCAAAAAAAAAAAAAAGAAAGAAAACCAGTTAAGTTCATTCTCTGAAAATCCTGCAACATACATCAAAGAATCCCAACACCTCATGTATTCTTATAATCTCAATTTAGAGATGATCTAAATATTGAACATGCACGGATTGTTTCACATGAAGTTACTGGGCATGTCAGTCGGACAAACTTTAGTTAGATCTGGCTTTGTCTAGTAAGATAGTTTAGAAATTGAGGTGGGTTGGTTTTGGGCTGATTCAAGTTCCTTCATTGATTTATATTAGGAGACTATCTTGTGATCATAAAACTTCAAAGGATGGGGAGAGGGTACAAGTGGGGGCCAGGTCACAAGGTTTTTACAATCACAAGATGAAGGTTAATTAGTGTTATAATCATTATTAAAGATCAAGGCATCTGGGTTCTATTTTAGCAAGTTTCAGTAATTTCAGGTATTTACTTTTGGCTATTCTACAATATATTAGAAAGTAAAAAGCCATCTATATCATGACTCAGTCATCAAAGCCATTTGTTGATTCTTAACTATTGGTTACAAGTTCACACCCATCCCAAGTTTCTGCTGCTGAGTGTCACCTCTCACCAGAGGACATACAAACGGCTCCTCCTCATGCTGCACAGCAGTTTTCGGTGACAGCTCCAGGAGCAGCCGTCACCCTCCCCAGACCAATGGCCCCACAGGCTGGGCTCCAACAGCTCCCTGTGCCACCGCCTCCACCCTGCCCCCACCAAACCCCCATGGCAGGGGCAGGGTCAACATTCGTCTGATGGTCTGTCTACCGCATTAGGTTCTCAGATCTTTTGGCATACACAGTGGGCAGAGAGAGGCTGGGAAACGGTGGCAAGGGGTGCGGCAGCCTAGAGCTGGGAGAGGAGTGGGGACACAAGGAAGAAAGGGTCCATATATACTGCAGGTGAGGCAAGTGTGGGTTCAGCTGGGGGTGTGAAGACTGAGGAGCAAAGGGTTTGAGGGGTGCTGCCCAAATGGAACTGGGTTGGAGGAGGAAAGGCATTTGTCAGCTCACACCTTTTGTCCTAGGAATTCCAATTCTGAGAACCTATTCTAAAGGAAGTCATTCTAAATACAAGGGGGGAAAATCTCTGTGCTCAAGGATATTCAATGCAGTGTTATTTATAATAGCTCAGAGGGAAAGGAAAGCAGTATGTCAAGTCCCCAATATTTTTGCAAGTCACTATGAATCTTATTCTTCAAAAATTGAAACACAGTGTTACCATAGGTCCTGAGGGAAGGGGCAGGAAAGAATAGAATAGAAGGACCATTGGGCATTTTTTTGGCATAAGAATTTAAAAAAAAGGAAAGGAAAGGAGGTGGGGAGAGGCTGGGGTTGAGAAGGAGGATAGGGGTGAGAGGGGGGTGGAGAGAGAAAAGAAGGGGCCAACACTTTACCATTAAGGGCATCCCCATCCTGTGCAGCGCAGGAGTCCCATCAGTACTGACAAAACTCAGCGAGTGTTCCCAGAAATGCCAGAGAGATGACCATTGTCCATCCAATAATAGAATGTCAGCTGGATACATTTGTCAAGCATGTCCATCAGTAGATTCTGCTTCAGTAAACTTTTAGGGGAATTTATTTCAACAAAAAAGGATTGGTCAGTTTCTGAGGTCTTGTGACTTCTGCAGAGCCCTGGGACCCCAACGTGCACCAGGTGGCCAACTTGTGTCCCTCGCCTCTACTGTCCCTGTTTCTGCAGGCATTGTGTGGGGCCAGCTGCTACACCACCACCTCGGCTGCTGCTTTTCCTCTCCTGGGCTATCTTCTGGCTCCTGAGATTTTACAAAAGGCTGGAGGGGAAATCAGATAAAAGTAGGAACTGTGTGGTGGTCACATGTCAACTCTTTAATCATCACTCTAGTGGAAACTATTTAATTCAAACCCAGAATGAGGAGCTCTGAATCCAGGTCCCTGAACCTGTCAGAAGTTCAAGGGCATGTGATTCAACTTGAGATTGAATGGACATATTTGTGTGTATGCATATTTTTCTGTGGAAAGATTCCATGGCTACCACCGTACACTTGGAGAGTTATTTGGCCTTCTCTAAAAGTCTCAGTGGGAAGTACCAAAGTTTTGACAAAGTAGAAAACCCAACTGGTCTAAAAGCAAAGAATTTTTAAAAAATTATATTTTATTGGGAAGTGGCTGTGGCTCAACCAGTTGGGCTCCCGTCTACCATATGGGAGGCCCTGGGTTCGCGTCCTGGGGCCTCCTTGTGAAGGCGGGCTCGCCCGGAGAGCCAGCCCAGGCGCCACAGAGTGCCACCAGCCCACAAGCGCCGTGGAGAGCTTACTCAGCAAGGTGACACGACAAAAAGGGAGACAAGCAAAAAACGCAGAAGAGCATGCGGCAAACAGACAGAGAGCAGACACCAAACAAGCCAAGGGGGTGGGAAATAAATGTTTTAAAATTTGAAAAAAACACACACAAAAAGATTTTATTTCTCGCCCCTCCCCACCTTGTTTTTCACTTGCTGAGTCTGTTTGTCTTCCTTGTTTCGTTAGGAGGCACCAGGAGTCAAACCTGGGACCTCCAATGTGGGAGGGAGGTGCCTAACGTTTGAGCCACCTCCAGTCCCTGCTTTGTTGTGTCTCGCATTCTGGTTTTCCTCCCCATGTCTCTTGTTACATCATCTTGTTGCATCAGCTTGCTATACCTGCCCATCGTGCCAGCTCCCCGTCTTCTTTAGGAGGCACTGGGATCCAAACCAGTGACCTCCCATGTGGTAAGCAGGAGCCCAGTTGCCTGAGCCACATCCACTTCCCTAAAAGCACAGAATTTAAATAAAAAATTTTTTGCCAACCTGGAGTACATCCTGTAAGTGCAAACATACCTTAAAAGGGAGACCTTGAAAATGAGACAGATACAAGTCCAATCCTGACTCTGCCATTCATCAGCTGTGTGGTCTTAGACATATGCCTTCACCTCTCTGAACCACAAGTTTCTCCATCAATATAACAGGATCACTGATACTGTTACCAGAAAGACTATGTATGACAAGTTCATAGCACAGTAAGTTTCAGGATCTATAGTTCTTATTGATTACTAGGGACTCCAAAAGGAACACTTAAAATTTGTTTTCAGATGGAGAAACATCCATTTAAAGGTTGTAGGGAACCTAACTGATTATCAAGCTAATGGCCTACCCACAAAGAGAAAACAGTTACTGCAAGTGACTTGAAAGCATGACTATCTATAGCAGGATTTATCCTACAGAAAAAAGAAACTACAAAGAAATCAGAAATGATCTTTGGGAGTCTTATTTTTTCATTTATTATTTTATATAATTTATTATGAGTTATGTAACCTTATATACTTTATAATTTATTATATATTATTTTCTATTTTGAAAATATATGTATGTTATAGGAGAAAGAAAATAATTATGTTAATAGTAGGAATCAAGATTTTCACTATAGGTGAAAAAAGAAACAAGAATAAAAATCAGAGAAGCAAAGCTCTGTAATCTTACATTTTAATTGGGAAATACTTGTATGAACTTATAATTTATTTGTAAAAATACATATTTCCTATTTCTGCCTATTGAAAAGACCTAAAGATAAGGAAAACCTAGTAGCAACAACCACCTTAGTGCCCAGATTTTGGTCTTTGAACCCTATTTCCATGAAATGGAAGGAGAGTACCTTGGAGATATGACTGAGTCAAGCACTGGAGCAGAAATATGCCAGAGGAGCCCGGGCTGTCATGGGATGGGGAAAGCAAGGAAGGCAGCCAAGAGCACAGGCATGGGGTCAGAAGACTACAGAAGCCAACCAAAAGGCCACCTTCTGGCTAAAGATGAGACAAGTTTTGCAACAAAACGCATGACTACTACTGAGTGAAGCAAATCAATGAGTTCATCATGAAGCTTAAAAAGAAAAAAAAAATCCTCACTGGTCATCACTGGCAGTTGTTATGATACCAACACATCATCCTGAAAACTGATAAGGGTTGGGAAGGGAGTCAAGCATCTTCCTGCCTTTCTTTTTCAAGTGGTATTTCTGAGTATTCAAATGGATGAGGAAAAGTCCTTAATATAATTCTGACTAATAAACACAGAGTGACAGAATTCTAAAAATCACCATTTTGCAGTCCCTAAGAAAATATCAGATCCAGGCAGTTATCAGTGGTCTGTGAACAACCAGTAGATAAAAGACCAATGGATCAAGCTGACAACACTGAACCCCCTGGTCAATCCGTCCCTCGCTAAGGGAGACAGAGCAAGTGCTGCGTGTCCCCCAAGTGGCGTGCACAGCACCACTCAGGAAGAGTTCCTGAACCTGAATCTGATCAAGCCTCCCCACCCCCCACCCCGATCACAGGAAATGCAGAGGAGAGAGGAATGTTAACCACCACCAGGAAGGAAGCAACCAGCCAAACCTAGAATGGGCGAGTTCTTAGAGGACAATAGCATGTTCAACTAATAAATGGCATGCACACGGGGATGGGGGGTGGAGCTCTGTCAAAGATTAAAGGAAATGCAAGAGACACATCAGGCAAAGGTAATGCTTGGGACCATAGGAATTACTATTTTTTGCAAGTTCTTCACTTTCATGCTTTATTGAAAGTAGAATATGAATGAAAGACAGGTATTGGTAAGCAGATTTACGTCTCTAAAGAATTACTTTTAGAACAGAGCAGAAGGTTGTCCCATCTATTGTGATACAAAATCCATTATGGACCAATGCATCTGGTATGAAACCTGAGCAAGGAAATATAACAACTTTATTCCCTCCCATGACTATAAATCTCATATGTAAACATGATTTACTGTTATTGCTACTAAATTCATTTAATCTTTACTTGCCCCCTTCTCTCCCACCACCCCTTCCCCCTTAAATATAAAATTTGAAACATTTCCTTCAAGTGCTTTATTTAACATAAGGCATTTGGGATAGTTGCTTTTGAATGGATCTCTGCCTTTTGGAAGAGTCATGTAATGGTTTCATTCTTAAAGCCAACTTTTCTTTAATGCCCTAACATGTCAGACTCTTCACCTCTAGTCATTTCTGAACAGTCATCAAGTGTTCAAAAGATTAATGTCTGAGTAGACCAGTACCTTTATTATTTTTTTTTATTTTTAACTTTAAATTTTTGGGGAGACTGCAAATGCAGTCCCCCACTACCACAAATTATGCAGACGAGTTTCCCACAGTTTCCCACATTTTGGGAAATTGCAGGGTCAGCACATTCAGAGTGCTGAGGTTAAGCCCCGCCATGGGAAAACCACCTTCGTGATCATGGTATCTCCCCTGCCAGATAAGTATGTATAACGATTACCCTTAAAGTTATAGATGATATTACTCGGAAGAAAATCTTCCTCTTCTTTTACTTTAGTTTTAATTTTTATCAAAGTAATATATGTGCATCATTATAAAAGTAAAATACTGGTAGAACAAGGTTGGGTAGGCCTGGAGCCATTTGAATTCGGACCCAAAAGTATATAAATCTTAAAGATTTATTTATTTATTTCTCTCCCCTTCCCCCGACCCTCCCACCCCGGTTGTCTGTTCTCTGTGTCTATTTTGCTGTGTCTTCTTTGCTTCTGTTGTTGTCAGCGGCACAGGAATGTTTTTCTTTTTCTGTTGCGTCGTCATCTTGTTGTCACCTCTCCGTGTGGGCAGCGCCATTCTTGAGCAGGCTGCACTTTCTTTTGCGCTGGGCAGCTTGCCTTACTGGGCGCACTCCTTGTGTGTGGGGCTCCCCTATGCGGGGACACCCCTGCGTGGCAGGGCACTCCTTGAGCGCATCAGCACTGCGCATGGGCCAGCTCCACATGGGTCAAGGAGGCCCGGGGTTTGAACCACGGACCTCCCATGTGGTAGATGGACGCCCTAACCACTTGGCCAAGTCCGCTTCCCATAAAGACAATTTTTGAGACAATCAGGGAAATATGAATGCAGACCAGAATGAAATATTAAGGAATTACTGTTAATTTTCTTAGGTGTAACAACAGCACTGTGATACTGTTAGAAGAAAAGTCTTTATGCATTAGAGAGACATACTGAAGTATGGAATTTCCTTAAAACAATCCCAGGAAAACAAAAACAAAACATGGGAATAGATGTAACAAGACTGGAAAATATACTAACTATTGAAGCTGGGTAATGGTTAAAAGTGGGCCCATTATATTCAGTACATTTAACATTTCCCATAATTTAAAAAGCTATTAAAAATGCAGGTATTTAGGTTTCTAACAGGGGAACCAGCGTGTGTGTGTGTTTAAATCTGGGAAGAGCTCAAGAAGTCCTTTTCATTAGGTAGCTATTAAGGCAAAGGACCCACCCGTTGTCCTGAACTCTGGATGAAGCTAAGGGTTAGCTGCAGAGGTTAGGTAAAGTGAGGAAGTGTCCCTGTCCCACACACACCTTTCTCAGATTTACAGGGACCATGGGCGCTTCTGGGAAGACAGGACTAGAACCTAGATAACTCTCCCTCTGAGGTTCAGTGTTAGTAGCATGGCTCAGAGTGGGAGTCGTCCAAACTGAGATCCACTGGCAGAGAGGACTCCAGTGGGTCCCTGCAGGAAAAGTCATCAAAAAGATGAAGAAGGAAGCAAGGCTAAGCAGGGGGCCCAGCATTCCTTGAGGGAAAGCTGCTTCTGGCTAAGGTCCCATCATCTTGGCAACAGCAGGGGGCATGGGGCATTCAAGGGGCCTGTCAGGCTCAGCAACTTCTCTTCTCCAAGGCAGGTACCCAGGACTGGTCCTTTCAGGCTGACTGTAAGCTACTGGGGTTCCTGACCTTATCATGGGAGAGAGCTTCCAGGAAGCACCCATCAATAAGATGGAGTTTGCCTGAGGCTCTTGGACTTGGGTATTAACATGACTTTATTTTGTTTATCATGCTACTGAAGAGACTTTTGGTCACACAAATTTCCCTGGTCTGCTGGACAGAGGAAGAGGGTAAAGGGCTTATCTCTTGTCTCAGGCTCCCTCTGCAAGGAAATAGGCATTACCACTCTGTAGGCCTGAGTGGTCTCCAGGGGTTGGCAAGCTTATACCCATCAAGGAACACATGCCTCTGTGCTTTAGACGGAAATCCACGAAACAACAGAGTATGATGCACAGTGAAATGCTCATGAACTCACCTATTTGGAAAAGCATGGGGTGAAAGAAGGCAGCAGGATTCACTGGGACTGGGGATCGGGGGTTAGTTCTGGCTGACCTCATGCTACATGACTGGAAGGGAGGGGCTGCAGGTCTGTTCTCCATCGTCCCAACTTGTCCACTCTGAGGTCAGTGAATGAATGAAAGCATGAACGAATGATGGTACCACAGAAGCTCTATGGTCCAAGGCAAGAGGAAACTCTCCTCTGGCTCCAACACTCCCAATGAGACATCAAGACTTCTAAGGAAAACTTATTTAATAAAGACAATTTCAGCTGGGCCTGGCCTTTGCCAAAGCTACTCCAAATGGATGGGATCCAAAACCAAGGACAGTTTTTGACCATCTGTTACTATGGACCAGGCTCTTCATATCATTCTTGCCACCTGAGCAGGAGACCCAAGACAAACCCAGACCCTCCCCAGCTGGACCAACTCAGCTGGCTCAGCCAGCAGGACCATGGGCTGGTTTATAGATGTGCCAAGCCAGGGCACAATCTTTGGGGAATGTACCCAATGAAACAGAGCCAGAGGGAAGCACCATGCATCAGGTCATGGCCAGGGCCAGAGATAGCTGTACCCACTGCTGGGACCCCAGCTATTCAGAGAGGGACCTCCCAAAGTCATTCTGCTATGGTGGATGGCACTATACACCCATGGCTCACCCTGGCTTCCACTTTAGGCCCAGGCACCTGCCTTGCTCAGGTAGGGAGGCCCAAATCTTGAGTTCAGGTCCCCATCACACATAGTCCAGAATCTCTGTCTCCATCTCGTTCTCACTCCCATCCGATGGCTTGAAGTCCTCTTCTTCTTCCTCCTCCTCCTCCTCCTCTTCTTCCTCCTCCTCTTCCTCCTCCTCCTCCTCTTCCCCATACTCGTACGTCAGCTGCTCTTTCCCACCATCAGCCTTGGCAGGGCTGGAGAAGAGAGCTGGGGCCAGGACACAAGGTCGTGTATGTAGTAATGCAGGGTTTCCTGAGCAGTCCCCAGGGCCCCTAGAACATGCCCCCAAGGGGTCTGGGGAGCCTGCTTAAAACAACAGGTGTCAGGGCTCAAGCCCTGGAGAAACTACTTGGAGATGTATAGGGTAGAACCTAGTAATCTCTAGTTTAAGAAGCACTTTAGGGGATTCTGAAGCAGACAGGTTTGAAAACCACTTCCTGTGGGAGAGCCATGAATGGGCTTCAAGGGCTCCATGACCCCCCAAAATACCTACACCATTTCTATGAAGGTATTTTTCTGGGTAGAGGATCTATACCCCTGACTGGACTCAAACTGGGGCTGTGTCCTAACCAAGGCTAAGAATTCCTGTTTTTGCCAGATGCACAGAGGTATGGCTAGCTCTGGGACTCCCCTGAGAGACAGGTCCTCCTGTTTTCCCTCCTCCCAGCCTCATAATACCCACAGCCCAGCAGCTGCTCACTGCTCTTTTCACTTCCCTTATCAGCACTATGCAATTCAGGGCAACAGGGACCACGGATCCCTTCTGTCCCTGCTTTTCCCCAGGGGAAGAAGACAAAGGCAGACTGTGCCCACATGCACCTGGAGGACGTGGGCTAGTGTCAGGGCAAAAAGTGGAGGCCCTGGCTCGAAACACCTGCTCTGCTCCAGTCCCTCTCTTCTGGGCCTCTGTCTACATTCTTAAGACAGGTCCTCATGCCATGACTCCCACCTCAGGAAGCCTAAGTTGACAGAACAAGTTGGCAGCTCAAGGGGATGTTGGCTCCTGGGCTGAGCTCACAAGGCTACCCTCGCAGCAGGGTCAGGGGTAAGATGGTCCCACCTGGGTGCAATTTCTCAGGGAATGGGTCCCAGGTTTCTGAAGCCTCCCTTTACCACAAGTAGTTCTCACCAGGCCTCTTGGAGCGAATGGTCTGCTGGATCATGAGAGACATGGCATCCCGCAGGGCGTCACCAGTCTTAGGGATACACCACCCATCCCGTTCCGTGCATGAATTCTCTGCTCCGTCATTGCAGTGAATGATCTTCTGCAACCTGAGGGCAGGGGAGAAGGGCTGAGATATGAAATTCCAGGGTGGGATCTGCTAATAGGTACCAGTAAATGGTCTTGGCAGACGTGGGGTAGAGTTTAGAAAACAACACTCAAAGAGAAGTCTATGGAGATGAATATGATTACGAAGAACATCTGTTCAAGCTTATATCCCCCAATGGGTCCTAACACTAGGTGGTCTCTGGATACAAAGATGGGGGTGTATACATGCACACTTTTCTGGTGAATATAGGTTCGTAGCATTCACCAGATTTTTAAGGAGTATTTCATACACTCTCTCACCTCCTTCACTTTCTTCCAACCCAAATCCATCACCATCCACCAATTTTTTAAAACATCACTATGAACAATTAAAAGTTCTTGGGATTCTGACTTAGAATCTTCTAGTAACATAGGGAGATTTCAGCTGAGGTTTAAGGCCCCTCCCCCTCCATGGCTGAGTTCTCCCTAGGAAGTCTATGAACTCCCCCAAAGTATATGCCACCTGCAGGGTATCTATACTTTTTTGTGGGGAAGTAGTTCATGAATGTCAGTCTCTCTAAGGGACCTGTGACTCAAAAAGGTTAAGAACTATTGGCCCAGGCCCTTTTGTGTCTGCAAAGGGGAAGTCAGCCCTGGGAAGAGTAGGATTTGCACCCCCAAATGCTCATGTGGCAACAGAGGAGATCAGGGCCAAAGTCAACAGCAAGAAATGCCTATGCCAAGCCCCAGTGCTGCTGCTTTTTACACAGAATTAACTGGCTGCTTAGCTGTACAATTCAAGGTAGACACTGGAAATTGCTCCTGAGGGCAGTAACAATTCAAACACAGCAGAATCTATCAGCAGCAGCCTAACTCCTAGATAGTTGCATCTTCTTGCTGAGAAATTAAAGCTGAGAAAATGAACACTTAGAAAACACATCAGTCCCTAGCACTACTCCCCATCCCACATTCCCCACCTCAGTGTCTGAGGGCTCTCTCGTATACGTACTCTTCCACATTCAAGTCGCATAACTGATAGAACATCTGTCGATAAGGTGGCAGGGCCCCATCCCGGAAGATATAGACGGAGTCCTGGGGAAAGGAGGGGTGAGAGACAGGCAAGGTAAGCAGATTTTCCTTTAAGGTGGGGTCGTGGGGAGATCCCCAATTGCAGGTTGTCCCAGGGGCCAGAGGTCAGTGAGAAGATACGGTGTAAACAAGCACCAATTCCCCCAGGAGATTCTGGGAGGGGCAGAAGAAGTAGCCAGAGTCCTCTGGAGCCACCAGGGGCTTTGAGACCGTCAAGTGTGGCAGGCTCTGGAGTTTATGGGATGGAGCTTGGCACTACTCTTATGCTGGGTTCCCCCTTCTGTGCCTTCCTGCAGCATCTGCCCTTTCATTTCTTGCCAACTTCTACTAATTGGTCATTGCATGTATACCTGCAAGCTGCCTTGACATATTTCTCCAGAGGAAAGTAGGGCCTAATGAGTATCAGTGTTCTCTTATCCCAACCCAGATAGGTAGTACTAGAGATAGGAATAACTGCCTAGAAATTAGAGTCCATGAAGAGAAGGAAGGTCACTCAAACAACGATCCAGTAGCTACTCAATTAGAAGAGAGCAAAGGTCTGAAAAACCTGGGAGAGTAGACACAGGACCTAGGATAAGACTGAAAGACAGAATGTCCATCCATGTTGCCTGTCTCTGCTCTTCCCTGTCCTCCTTCTGCTGCACTGACACTCTGTACCACCCAATATATTAGGCAGGTGCTTTCAGGGCAGGGGACAAGACTTGCTCTACCTCCCCTAGGACTTTGGGGCAGCTCACAGGAGCTCAAGTGTGGGGAAGGCCTTTGGAAACTGCCAACTACTGCCAGCAATTGTATTAATGAAAAGTGAACCCAGAGGGCACGGCCCTAGGTTCCTTGTCCACCACAGCACCACATGTCCAGCCCATAGCTGGGGTGCAGGTGGTCTGGTTTGGCTCTGCCCTCATGTATGTGCCAAATTCTGATCATCCAGTGATAACCACGTGCCTCATGGAGGGCCAGGCACATGAAGGGCGTCCACACAGTGCAGCTGGTGTCAGACCCTCTCTGTGGCTTGCCACCTCTTTGCATGGAGGGTCTCAGTACTTGCTGGCCCAGGTGGTTTGCACCTGAATTTTCACCCTCAGTTTTTGGTGATTGTTCCTGAAGGTAGAAGTGGTATACATAGGCACTGGATGGGCAGAGCTACCTTCCATCAAAGCCCCCCACCTGGTGTGATTCACAAGGTTCTCGGGGATGCACTGTGACACTGGGTGAACGGCCCTGTACAAAGGAGATGAACAACATCGGCTCTCCCTTTCCCGCCTCCCTCCCCAGCAGTTATCTCCCAGGGCTGAAGGGGCACCCACCTTGAGCTTGTACTTGTTGGAGGTCGATTTCCATGCACCAGCCACTCCTGACTGGTCCAGGCCCTCCTTCAGGTTATGCATGGTGACAAGTTGACCGGCTGCGAGGGGACAAGGGCACTTTGTTGGAATATGGCAGACTAGGGGGTGGAAGGTGTTCCTCCCCATTACCCTGCCTGCACCCCCCTGCCCGACCCCTCCCCTCCTCGCTGAGAGCTGGCCAGCAGGTTCCTGGAGGTACTTCCTTGGGAAGCCTCTCCTCCTCTGGCTATCCAGATGCTCCAGCTTCCTCGGTGTTACTGTGAGGTGAAATCACTCCTCCATCTGCAGGGTGGCCTTCTTCAAAACAATCTTGAGCCACTTACGTGTCTTCTTGACAGTGACGGGGAAGCTATAATTGTAGGCACTCCGTTTCGCCTTGACAGGCATGTCGTTGGAGGCATAACCTACATACGAGGGAGGTTGTGTCAAGTGCGAGTGGGCACAGAACCCTGATCTGACAAACAGCCTGGCTTCATGTTTGAGGTGGGGACAGTTCAGAAAGGGGATTCCAGGTTCCCATGCCACTGGGAGTAGCAGAAAGCCAGCACTTTCTAACACTTCACACCTCAGGCTGGGTGCTAGGGCTTTGTCTGCATTAATGTCCCACAGATGTAGGGACAGGAATCTATTAGATTCCTGGCACATATTACATGAGCCATAAGTAATTGTTAAATAAACGAATGAATGATTCAGAAAGGTTTTGTAACTTGTGCAAGGTCCCAGAGCTGGTCAATGGTTGAGCCAGGACTAAATAAAGTTTGGATCTTAATTTCTATGCTACTTTGTAGCCAACAGATTCTCAACATGAGAGAAAAAGATTTTTTTATTCTCACTATATGGATATATTCCTACTACAAAAGAGAATGCCAGAAACTGAAAGATAATGAAAGAGATAGAAAGCAAAGGTTTTAGTGATGTTTACCATATTTCATTCCACAACGGATTCGGAAATCAAGGACTTGATAAATCTTGGCACCTGGGTTTTTTCGGGGGTCGTACCCATATCGAATCCACAGGCTTCTCCAGGGGCCTGTTATCTGGAGATAAAGTGGGGTCAAGGACATGGCATCCTGAGGTGTCCCTGGTGAACATCTACCAATCCCTGGCTTCCTCAAAGACATAGGCCCAGGTCCCATAGTGGTCAGGTGGAGGCAGAACCCCACAGAGAGGTCAAGTACCCCAAGAGTAACAAAGCCCTAGAATCACACCCAGCTCGGCCACGTGCAGATTCTGTCACCTCAAACAGGTTGCTGGACCTTTCCAGACCTTGGGTTTCCCATCAAATGGCGATGATAACAGCACCTATTCTCATAGTTTTTGTGAGGTTTAACTGAGATAATGCCAGCGGTCTTTTCCATGGCACCTAGCACACAATAAATGCTTGATAAATCATTTGACTATGTTCTGCCCCGAAATGCTACTCCTTTTTTCTTTTTTTTTTAAGATTTAATTTATTTCTCCCCCTCTTTGTTGTTTGCACTTGCTGTTCACCCTCTGTGTCCACTAACTGCATGCTAGTTTTTCCGTTTTTTAGGAGGCACTGGGAACCAAACCCGGGACCCTCCATGTGGGAGGGAGGTACCCAATGGCTTGAGCTATCTCCACTCCCCAAAGGACTCCTAAAGTCCTGTCTTTCTATCTAGAAAGCCATTGCTAAAAGGCAGATGTTGGCTGTCTGGAGTCTGACAGGACAAGAGGGATCTCCAAAGTGACAAGCCTTTCTTGTGCCCCACCACCTGTCATCGTCCCTCACGTACACATCTATGCTGGCCTCCCTAACACTCCAGTGAAGGGACCTAAGGCACACAGGATCCCTGTCCTACCAGCAACTTAGGGAACTTCAGTAACGACACACCTATCCCCGAGCCCTTGGACAGAATCAAAGGTGGATCTGTGCCTTCCCCACCCTCCAAACCTTTACCCACTGGGCACTATGGTTAGGGGTCCAGGTTCTAAACCCAGACAGGCCAGAGTCACTGTGTGGCTCTGTCACCCACTACTGTAGAACCCTGGAAAATCACATCACCTCTCTAAACCTAGGATTTTCCTCAGATACAAAAAGAATCCTGTCACCACCTTCCCAGAGAGGAATAGAGGAGATGATGTAGAGACATACCACAGAGATACTGTGGCTTCAGTTCCAGACCACCACAGTATAGCAAGTATCACAAGAAAGCAAGTCACACAAATTTTTGGGTTTCTCAGTGCATATTGAAGTTGTGTTTATACTATACTGTAGTCTATTAAGTGTACAATAAGTTAGTGTCTGAAGAAAAGATGTGTAAGACAATTAAAATGTGACACAGAGACACAAAGTAAGCACATGCTGTTGGAAAAATGGTGCTAATAGACTTGTTTGATACAGGGTTGCACAAAGCTTCAATTTGTAAAAATCACAATATCTGCAAATATAGTGTTTAACCCAAGGCCTAATTCTTAGGAAGTTCTCAATATAAGGCCATTAAAAGCATATAATCCTTTTACTTAAAAGTCAGGTAATACATCTTAATCCTAAAATCATCCAATTATGGCCAAGTGTGTTACTGAGGAGGTGGTAGAAAGAGTACTGAAACTTTTCCAAAAGCACACAGGGAGGTGAAAATCTTACTAGTTTTAAAAAGCCATCTCATGGGGTGCTAGGACAGAGAACCACCTGCTCTTGCTGTCACTGTTAGACGTCACATCAGTGATCAAGGACAATCTGGGTGGAAGCCAAGGTAGGAGGGGTAGGCTGACACTCACCATATAATAGGCCAAAAAGGGAAGCAGGACCTTGAGCTTGTCAGGGTGGACGCTGATGTTGGCCTTGACGGCATTACGTGACCAGATTGGACGGATGTCAAACAGCTGGGGAGGGTCAAGGACAGAGGCTAAGATGAGAACATGCTGCTATGCCCCCTGCCCAGGCTCCCCAGCATGATGTGGGCCCATGTGGGCAATTTCAGAAGAGGAATGGCCTGAACAACCTACTCCCTAGGCTTCTGCAGGGATGAATCGCTCCATAGCTGTGGCACTTAGTCACTCACCACTTCACTCAGAAACAGGGACTGCATTCTCAGGATGTGTCAGTTGCAGCTGCCAGGGTCTAGTGAAATGACCACAGGGGACAAGGCCCTTGTCCTCGTGCAGCTCCTAGTCCAGCATGGGAGGCAGATAGTCAGAGGAGCTAGAGCAGGGCCTCAGAGGGAAGTGGTGGAGCTCTGGGAGCTTTGGGAGCCCAAGCAGCCCCCAACCTAGGGGGCAGGATGCCTGAGCCGGCCTTGCCCAGGGCAAAAGGCGCAGTGTGGCTAGAGAGCAGACGGCTGGTGCAGAAAGGGCATTATGAGCCATGTTTGGAATGCAGACTATGTCCAGAGGATAATGAGGAGCCATGGACAGTGGGGTTTTATTGCTTTTGTTTTTTTTTCAACTGGGAGTGATTGCTAGAAATTAAATAAAGTATCCACACAGAATTTCTGCAAAATAAAAGCCTTTCTAAGGGAATAGTTTTAAACTTCAACTTAACATCATAAGGGTCCTATGCCTCAGTTAGCCAGTGATTTGCTCAGGCCTGTGGGAGACACAAAGAAGAGAGGACCCGCCCGTCCCCCCTCAAACCCAGTCTTCACAGAACCTGCAAGCCAGAGAAGGCAGAATGCTGCTTCTTTCCCAGGGCAGTGCAGATGGACAGAGTTCCAACTTGAAGAGGGAAGATAGTGCCAGGGAGTGGCCCACAGCAGATGCTCCCTTTGGTTAGTTGGAATGAATGAATGGGTAAATGAAATGAAAACTTACTGGACTCCAGAGCTCCAAATTTAAGTTGCATTTGGACAATACACCAACTTTTTCACCATCCCAAAGGGACCTCTTAAAAAATCTAAGAAGTGTTTTCAATCTCAGGAATGCAGAGCTTAATTTCACATGGCTTTTAGACATGACATCTGGGTGTAAAAATTTCCCACGTACTAAATTAACCCAGTTTAAAAAAAGTAAGCACAGCCAATCCATGTTGATGTAGGTTTGACAGGGAACAGCTGAGTAAATATGAGGTGGCCAGAGGCTGGATACCCGTGGGTGGGCAGGATAGAGAGGGTGGGCAGGATGGGGGGGGGGCTCACCTTTCTCAGTTCCTCCTCTGCTTTCCGGTCCACAGGGTTGGTACAGACTCTCTTCCACGTCTGGACTGCAGCCTCCAGCGGCTGCACAGGCACCTCATCCTCCTCAAAATTGACAAAGATGGCATTGTGGGGGCGCCGGGCCCTGCTCAGGCCAATCAGGTTCTCGCCTGAGATGGTGGGGTTGTTGTAGCCTTCCCTGGGGACAGAGAGAGCCAGTGAGGGCTGGAGCACAGAGGATGACCACAAGTGCAGGCCTGGCCAGAGCAGACTGGAGCCCACCAAGCCTGACACACCAGGGACCTGTCTTTGTGTGCCTTTTCCTGACAATCTGGATTAGGGAAAGGATCTCAGAGCTGACTGCCAAAGGCAGGAGCCTACATTCTCAGGCTGATGACCAGGCAGGAGAACAGGGCAGTGACTACCAATGGTGGGCTCAGAGAAGCTCTGGAGCCTGCAGCTCTGAAGCTGGGCAAGGCCAAAAGTTCCCATCTAGATCTGGATGAACCACAGAATCTACCCCCTTCACCCCTCACCCCCTCACAGAGGCTGGGGTATGGGGAAGCACATCCTAAGATAAGGCTGGTGGCCTTACAATGGCATCAGATCATGCACAGTACTGTCCAGCTAGTGAAAACTGGAGACAGTTTAAATGCCCATCGGCCAGGAAATGATGAAATCAATTACGGCACAGCCACAAAACAGAAGATGGTCAGCTGTCAAAATGGACAATGACAATAAGGTCTAAGCTTCCTAACACTTAACTTGTACATGAGTCACTTATTTAACCTTCAAAATCATCCCATAAGGAAGAACTATTTTACAATGAAGTAACTGAGGACACTGGGATTAGGAAATCTACCCAAATTCAAAGAGGTAGGAAGCTGAAGAGCTGAGATTCCAACTCAGGGAGTTTGGCTGCAGAGTCCACATTCTTAACCACCCACCCACCCTGCTACCTGTCAAACACACAACATCAAGTCTTTGGTCTGGGAGCATCTTGACAACATGTAAGTGACTAAATGAACAAAAGACATTACCAATGGTATCGTCATAAAAGAGAGATCTATTAACTTTAAAAAAAAGATAATTAAAAAAAAATCTCTGGAAAAGGTTAAATAAATAAATAAAAAGCAAGGGTTCTAAATTCAGGCATTCTCAGATCTATCTCTCTGTGTTAGCACAAAACCCACCTAGGAGAATGTTTTCCAAAATACACATAGTGGTTACCTCTTCATGGTGGGATTTCAGAAACACCAAATTATATAAAAGCAGAGAAAAATATATTAAAACAAAACATTACCTCATTAGCAGCTTCAATAAGTTTCATCACAGAGCTAATCTTGTTTTATGTATATCCTGCCCCAAACCCACTGAATTATTTTCAAGTATATTTTAAAGTATATCCTGGACATCATACAATTATGTACAGGTGATTATTATATGACTTTTAATGTGTTTCCATTTTGCCTTAATTTCCCACAAGTACACACCATCTTCACATTTAGAACAACAAAGTGATTTTCACATTGAAAAACAAAAAGATGGGATCAAGTCTGTGTCTTTGCTTTTATGCAAATCCACGAGAAACCATCCTGGAGAGGTTGTTTCAATAACCACCTCTCCCAAATCCCAGACAACCCCACGCAGGAAAGCCCCTAGTGACTTGCTTCAGGGCCAAGCAGCCCATCTGTGTAGAGCAGCAGAAGGGAGCTGGGCAGCCTGCCTGTGCCTGGCATTGTGGTTTCAGGGTCCTGGGGCTCCCTCCACTGGCCCCCTGCCCACTGCCACAGCTTTGGGCTTCAGACATCTGTGTGCAGTCACCATGATTCTAAAGTGCACAGAGAACTGGCAGGTGGTGAGGGGAGCCGACTGCAAAGTCAGCGGGACCACCCTGGAGGGTTCACCTGAGGAGTAGGAGGGGCTGAACTGCCTTAAGGAGGGATGTGACCAGGCCAGCCTCCCAGTCTTTCCTCTGCCCACCCAGCCTGTGGATCCAGCACTGATAGCATTGCTTTTTAATATAAAAAAAAAGAACGAACAACTTAAACTGTGTGTATAGTTTCAAACAATGATACAAAATAAAATGCTACTTTATCCTTTTAAAAACTTTTTCAGATACTCTCCCCCAAAAGATAGTAAGGAGTCCCAGCGACCCGCAAGTTAATTAAAAGCGGGTTTTCACAGGTGTGGAAGGAGGAAATCCAGATGCAGGGGACACAGAGGCAGGTCCAGTGAGGCAGCGGCCAAGCCTAGATAGACCTTGCCTTGTACTTCTGTACCCAGGAAGGCCAGCAAAGCAGAAAAATCAATAGCAGCCCTGGGAGAAAAGGCAGGTTCTTTCCACATGCTGGAAAATTGATAAATCAAATGGGGAGGAAAGAGGGGCCTGTGTGCCCAAGGGCAGCCCGGCCCTCCTACCTCATTTTCACCCCAGAGGCTTGGGAATAGCTGCCAGCTGGCCCTATGGGGAAGAGAAGTGTCTCACACCCTGCCATCTAGTGCCAGAAACCAGCAGGGCAGAAGGATGCTCTAGTTTCTTTGATACATTTTTGTCTGTTTCTGACAAAAGGAATTTGCTTGTGGGGGTGGGGGTGAGGGTGGGGTGGGCAGGGGTGGGGGGAACTGAATGAAAACATTTCAGAAACACATAGCTTTATCAGAAGCAGAGTGGGCATCACCATCCCCAAATTCTCAAGATTGAGGAATCAACAAATATAAGGAAGGGGTGCAACTATGGACTAAAGTAGACTTACAATTATTCTAGTAATGGAAGAACTTGTAACACTGAAATAAAGGCAGGGGTCGCCAGTGGTTCTGAGGGGAGGGAGAGGGAAGAATAGATGTAACATGGGGCATTTTGGGGACATTGGAATTGTTCTGCATAACATTGCAATGACAGGCACGGGCTGTTACATATTTTGTCAAAACCTATAAAATTATGTGGTGCAAAGTATAAACCATCATGTAAACTATAGACCATGGTTAGGAGCGACACTTTAATATGTGTTCATCAATTGTAACAAATGTACCACGCTTAGGGAAGATGTTAATGGGAAATTCAATGCCAAAGGAATCATTCCATGTGCAGACACAGGGAGGTGATAGGACCTGATTCTTCTCAGGTATACATTTCTATAAAGTTTGTTTTTTATTTAAAGCAATTTTACTGAGGTATATTCACATACCATAAATCCTTCCAAAGTGTACAACAAAGTGTATAATCATAAAGTTATATATTCATCACCACTATCAATTTTAGAATATTTTCATTTCTCAAAAAAAAAAACCCCTCCCCACCCAAGTCTTAGCAGTCACCTCTCACTCCCTTTGTCCTTCTCCAGCCATAATCCATAGTTGCTTTCAGTGTAGTTTTGTCTATATACCACTATTATTATTTACATCTTATAAGAGTGATATACATTTGTTCTAATTCACGGCTTATATTTGTACTATCACACTCACTGTCCACAACAGGGTTCATCATGTTATACAGTCCCATGTTTCATCCCCTAGCTTTCTTTCTAGTGACAAACCCAACCCTAAATTTTTCCTTTCAATCACAATTACACCTAGGTATCGGCACTGTTAACTACACTCACAATATTATGCTACCATCACCTCTATCCATTTCTAAACACTTATAATCAACCTTCTTACAAACTCTGCACAAATTAAGCACCAGCCCCCATTCTCTACCCTTGTTCTATCTTCCAGCGACCTACATTCTAGATATTAACACCGTGTGTTTGTTCATTATATTTAGTTCATAATAGTGAGATCATACAATATTTTCCTTTTGTGTCTAACTTATTTTCACCCAACATCATGTCCTCAAGGTTCATCCACATTGTCACATGCATCACCTATAAAGTTTTTATTTTTTCCCTAACAAGCATAATTTACTCTTGCAATCAGAAAAACAAAAAAGGAGAAAGAGGGAATGTTGTAGATTAAACAGACCTGAGCGACAGCCATCAAAAGCACCCTGTAGCCCTTGTTTGGCTCCTGAATCATTTTTGAGACAAATGGGGAAAACTGAACAAGTATCAGGTACTGGATGGTTATTAAGGAACATTTGTAATTTTGTTCAGTATGCTAATAGTATCACATTTTGGTAAAATAAAAGTCTGTTAGACATATACACTAATACATTTCTCACTGAGGTCCTATGATGTTGCACGGGGAGAATCAGGAAAGAAGAAACAAAACAGCAGAAAACTGCTAATTATTGAAGCTGGTGATGGGTACCTGGGGGTCTAGTAAACAATTCTATTTTGTCTATGTTTGAAACTTGCCATAATGCAAGTTTTTTTTTTTTTTTAAGTATAGAATAAACCTTGTCCTTAGGATAAATCTAAGCCCTTTTCCAGGGGCTAAAAGACACTTACTTCTACCACCCTCCCCATGCCCACTGTGCTCCAGGGGTACGAGCCTTTCTGCTGTTCTCTGAACATGCCAGACACACTTCCATCTCAAGTCCTTTGCATGTGCCAATCCCCTGACCTGGAATGTTCTCCCTCAGATCTTTACCTGCCTGACTCTGTCATCATTCAGGTGTCAGTTTCAAATATCACCTCCTCAGAGGCCCCTCCCTGACACCACTAAGCCCCAGTCGTGCTTGCTGTCCCATGGCACTCCTTTGGACACGACGCACTGATCTGCTTACTTGTGTTCTGTCCACTCCCAACTCCCAGCCCCAGACCAGCAACTTCTCTGTTGCACTGTCTATCCATGCTGGGCTCCAGGGAGTGCCCTAGGCCATGAAGTACTAGTGAAGGCAATATTTAGATAGGAAAGAAGTTCCCATCCTCCCACCTCTCCAGAGAGAAATGTTCAGGGCCTAACATTCCAGGTTTTTGTAGACATCTATTATCACACTACAATTTCTTTTTATACCATTGCATTTGCTTGAAAACCTGCCTGAGTCATAGGACAAGGAATCATGGATACATCCTATGTCAGTACATAAAGTTGACTCCCTTAAAGGCTGAAGAGTCAACCTTGTTCATGGTGCCCATTCCCGTAGGATGCCTGTCTCTCTACACCTTAGGTAAGTGCTTTTGGGGATGGGTCTTCAAGTCCAAAGGAGATATCCCCAATTCATTCTCAGTAGTATGGGGAAAGATCTGAGCAAGGCCACCAAGGAAAGGCAAAAGGCCTTGGCCTGGCTCCTGAAGTGTCTAGTCAGGACCCCTTATCACCAGCTGCTCTGCTTCTGGAAGCACTGGGCTAAACATGGGGTTGCTGGGGCTGTGGGCTTGAGAAGAGCTGGCAGTCCCTGGCCAGTCAGAAGGGAAACAGTCCACGGCCACCCAAGTCAGCAGGCCTGTAATTCACCATATTTTTGGAAGCTAAAAACATGCTACAGTAAAATTCCTCAACAAAGATCACCTCTTATGGACCATTTTTCAAAACTTTTTTCCTTTTGTTTATTTTTACTCATTCACTCAGTCCACAAATACTGGCTGAGGACCTCTCCCATGCCAGGCCTTGTTCTAGGTTTAGAGCTATGGCAGAGAACAAGAGACCTTCAGGGAGAATACATTAAAATTTAAGACATTTTCTATTTTTGTCTTTTTATGTGTAATTTGAGAAAAGCAAACAAAAGTAAAGACAGTGTGGTATTGAGCAATGAGTAAGTCCTGCAGAGTTGGACCTGGATTCATGTACTGGCTTATGTGACCTGGGTCAGTTACTTAACCCAGGTCTTGGCTTCCTCATTTATAAAATGGGGATGGATGTAGAGTCACTGTAAGGACTGGCATAAAATGTATGTGCAGCATTTCTCTTACAGGAATGTGGAAGGGGTAGATGTTATTATTATCAAGTTAGGTATTTTCAAATTAATTTTTTCATTTTTTTCACACCATTGGGTCTTGGGCTTTACTCAAAGAACCCCTATTTCCTCATGTGTATGTGTAGCTGGAATCCAATGCAAAACCAACTTTTGACAATGTCCAGGTCTGCTTTTCTAACAGCCCTTGGGATCTCTAATTATTTCACAATTATATAAATTAAATAATTCATTTCATTTTTTTAAAAAAGGCAAACCCTTGCCTATGGCCTTGTTAGGTAAGCATATTCTGGGGAAGGGGGGGTGGGGAGATGAGTTATGATACACATATACCTGGCTTTTCACAAACCTTAATGTGGAAGAAATCCACCATTTATTCAAGAGATATCAAGAGCCTGTCCTCACAGAGCTAATGCTCTAGAGGACAACACAGGTCATAAAGAAGCACACAACAGGGAAACGGACTTTGGCCCAGTGGTTAGGGCGTCCATCTACCATATGGGAGGTCCGCGGTTCAAACCCCGGGCCTCCTTGACCCATGTGGAGCTGGCCATGCGCAGTGCTGATGCGCGCAAGGAGTGCCGTGCCACGCAAGGGTGTCCCCCGCGTGGGGGAGCCCCACGCGCAAGGAGTGCGCCCGTGAGGAGAGCCGCCCAGCGTGAAAAGAAAGAGCAGCCTGCCCAGGAATGGCGCCGCCCACACTTCCCGTGCCGCTGACGACAACAGAAGCGGGTGCCGCTGATGACAACAGAAGCGGACAAAGAAACAAGACGCAGCAAACAGACACCAAGAACAGACAACCAGGGGAGGGGGGGAAATTAAATAAAATAAATAAATCTTTAAAAAAAAAAAAAAAAAAGAAGCACACAACAAACAAGCAAGATTTGTTCACAGTCACAACCACTTTGAGGGAAATGGCACCAAGAGATGGGTCTGGGTTTGGGTGGTTCTCTGCAGCAACCTCCGGCTACATGGAGGCAAACCAAGAGATGGCAAAGAGCTGGGATGAACTGGGGCTGAAGTTGTGCAAGTGTGTGTGGCAGAGGAAGAGGGGGCAGAGGGATTGTAAAGATGTCATGCAATCTCTCCCAGGGGACAGAGGGGACCCTAAGGCCAGGAGGGGCAGAGGAGGTAGGCAAGTGCTGGATCCAAGAACACATGCTATGAGATCACTTGGCATGGGACCCCCAAGAGAGGAAAGGGGTCCATGTGGGAGGTTCAAGTAACATTTCTTCGTTGGTCTCATTATAGTAAGGCTAGAGAGCAGCTGGTCAGCAGTGACCAGAGGATTATGGCAAAGTGACCATTTCTGCAGCCAGGTTCTCTGTACTTTAAAGGGCATAGGAATGAAGCCAAGTTTGTTTTCACATCGACCACCAATTGCTGAGGGTTTTTTCTCTACTCAGTTGTGTTCTGAAAACTTTGCATGCTTTATTTTATTTAATCCTAATATCCCTGTTGGGTAGGTAGAATTGCTAATGCATTTTTAAAGACAGGGAAACTGAGGCGAAAAAAGGCTAAGTGGTGTGCTGGAGGCCTCCCAACTTGTAAGTAGTAGAGTCAAGCCTCAGACTGGACCCTCCAACTCCAGGGCCCTTGCTCTGAGCCCCGACACTGTAATGTGAAGTAGGAGGGCCTTACCGGTGCTGTGTCTCTGGTCGATAGAAGTAGTCCACTGGGGTATCCAACCGGGAGAAGATAGGCGGTGGGATGTAGAGCGGCAGCTCCTGGTTGAAGAAATCTTCCTTCTCAGGCTTAAGCATGAGCAGTTTGTCATACATTGAAGTGTGCCTGCCACCTGCTTCAGTGTGCACAGCCAAGTACTGGAAGTCAGACATTCCTAGAAAGAGAGGCAGATAGATGGTACTTGCCATAGCCAGGGAAAGCCACATTTTAGAGACACTATCCAGGAATTGGCAAATACCACACATAAAGCCCCACATTCCTTTGGGAGGGTGCTGAGCAAGTGGGTGTGGTCGATTATGCCAGGGCACTCAAGGGCAGGAGCTGAAACACTACCTTCAGAAATGCTTCTGAAAACATGGCTCATGCCCTTCTAAGCAACTTAATCTTTTGGGGGAGGTACATGATACGTGAACATAAAGTCTCGGTCAGTACTTCTCAAAATGTAATGTGTATATGATCAGACGCAGAGAGGCTGCATTTCTAACAAGCACCCAGGTGAGACTGAAGCTGCTGGTCCAGGTAGTGAGGTAGTGAGATGCTAGCTCAATTGGAGAGTTAAAAATATGAAGTACAACATTTTACGAATCACTTGGAAACCCCTGTACTGGGAAAGAGTCCTCTTTCGTGATTACCACCTTCCACCAGAACAAATGACATTCAAAATGTTCAGCCTCATGTGACCACAGGTCCTTTTGTTTCCATTTTCTTCTCCCCTCTCTTCTCTATTTCCCCTTTCCAATCTTTATTGTATTTATATTGTCTTAGAACTGTCAGTGGCCACCACAGACAATTCTAAGACTTGTTACTAATTTTTCAAGTGCCTCTCATGTGCCCAGGCCCAGCCCTTTAATGGGCATCATTTCAATGAATCTTCCTGAGGACCTAATGAACTCAGGGCTCCTTGGCCCCTACCAAACACATACACACTCAAGGAGATTGAGGCAGAGAGAAGCTACATTTCCTGTCCAAAGAAATAGGCAGAGCTCAGGTAGGTACAACTCCAAAAAGCCTATGCTCTTTCACATGTCCCCCAGTACCCCTCACTACCCCGCCCCACCTTATTGCCTCCTTACTAGGGCTCTCTGTAGGTAACAAACTCAACTGAGGACCCCACAGGAGACATCCAGTCTGCTAAGCGTTCCAAGGACAATAGGTCCCAAGGAGCAGAGGTGATCTTGGAAGGCTTCGAAGGGGAGACAAGATCAGCAGCTGTCAAACCCAAGAGAAGGTGTCTAAGAAACAGGTGTTGAAAATTAGAGGTTTGCTAACCAGTTTTTTTTTAATGAAATTTATTTATTTATTTACACTTTTTAAATTAAAGTTAATAGATCACAAAGAATGCCAACTAGTTTTATTTGGCCCCTCACAACAGTTTTATTACAAATTTGGAGATGTCCGACAGAACTCTAGATTTCTAGTTTCTCCTAAGAACTAAGAAGATTGGATGTCAATAAGCCCAAGTCCCCGTGGGAACTGATTGCCTGGAGGGAGGAGAGGCTGCCTCCTGGATGAGGCCTGTGCTCTGCAGTTCCACACAGCCCTTGCCCCTTACCACCTGGGCATATCCCAGCCTGCTTCACTCGTGGTGATGATCTGCCCAACTCCTGCAGGCAGCTGGGACAAGAGACCCTGAAATAAACAGATGTAGCAAGAATAGATTGCACAGTTACCCTGAAATTTGTAAATAGTGGAGATGATGCCGAGGATCTCTATCTCAAAGGTGACCTTGGAGGAGGTCTCAGCCCCAGGTACCCCTTTTTGTTGCCTTGTCCTTCTTCTGATCCGGAGCAGCAGGCTGCTGGTACTGAAGCGGTTAGCACATACAGGATGGCAGTAGGGGTCCTTAGGCCGGAAATACAGTTCCAGCCTCTTGGTGGGGTCTGCGTAGATCTATGGTAAGAGGCCAAAGAAGATGGGAGTGAAGCAGTGACATGATAAGAGCCTGGCAGGGAGCTGCTCCTCTCTTAGCAAAAATCTCATCATGATACAGGTAACCCAGGAAGCACCAGAAGGCTCATGTTTTATTCTGAGCTCTTACTTCCCAAAGACCCCTTTTTAAAATTCTTTTTCCTTTTTTTAAAATAAATCCAAGTATCTAAGTGGAGAAAATGAGGACAAATAGTCTTTTCCTTTGAAGAGGTTCAATTGGCTATAATAACCACCAAAGTAAAAGCTACCACTTAGCAAGTACCTATTCAATGTGGGGCATTATGTGACTTCTCTAGCAATGCTTCATGGGAGGTATTATTTATTACCCTTGCATTTACCTTTGAGACAACTGATGTTTGGCAGGGGTGGGGGATTGGGGAGGTGAATGACTTAGCCAAAGCTACCTACTCTAGGAACTACCCACCCCAAAGGGTCTTGGTATTCAGTCTCATATGCAAATGTTTCAAGGTCCAAAGATTAAAAGAATCAGTAGTAATCACTTTGTCTCTGACTAGCTGTTACCTATCCTCCCCATGCCTTGGTTCCTTCCCCTTAAAATAGAGAGATGAACAGTACAGATCTCACAGCATCATTACAATGATTAATGGAAGTATGGGTGAAATACTTAGCTTGGTGCCTTGTGGTAAACATTTGACACATGTCACGTATATTATGAATGAATGCCTGTCCTATACCAGGTAAGAGGGACTCATCGAGCCTCAGATGCCTGTGTATAAAAGCACCAACCACATGCACTGCAACAATATCATCTATTTGCTAGTCTGCTGGCTCCCCAATACCCAGGACAGGGACTGACCCTTAGTAGGTATTGCAGAAATATCTAGTGAATGAATGATGGTTAAAAGGAACCCCAAACCCCAGAAATCCCCTTCTCACATCTCTGAGCTCTGCTAGGTGGGAATAACCGCAGACACGGGCCTAGCACAGAGGAGGCACTCAGAAAACAGTGGAATGAATGAATGACCAGGTTCCCTTCCCAAAGGACTCACACTGTAGCTGGGTACAGATAGCCTTGGGGTTAGGGAGAATAAGGGTCTTGTCAAGGGCACAAGGTATGCGACTAAGTCAGCATTAAAAGAACAAAACACAAGGGGCTGGGGTTCTCCTGGCATCCTGTGCTTAATGATGAGCACAAGGCTCTTCAATGTGCATAAAGGATAAGGAAGTTCAGACTCTATAACCAGGCATGCACGAGTTCAAATTCTCATTCTATCATGTATGGTCTGTGTGGCGTAACCATTATTACCTGTTTATTTATCTGGGAAAAAAAAGTGGGGGGGAGGTAGGGGGATAATAAGGGTACCTAACTTACAAGATTGTTGTGAAGACCCAATCAGGCATTTGACAAATACTTATGTAGTGAGGCACTGTTAGGGATGTTAGGAGTACAGTAGCGTACCAAACAGACAAGATCCTTGTTCTCGCGGTGTTTAGTCACAGGGGCAAGGAGCCGAGACAGACAATATGTTAAAACTTAATTTCAGATTGGAATTAACAGGATGAGCAGGCAGGTATTAACTGCTAGAGGCCACATTAGGGTAGCCAGGCAAGTCTCTCTGAAAAAAGAGACCTGTCAAGATTTGGTACATAAAAAGTACTTATACAGACCCTGGCGCAATGTAAGAGCTCATCCCAGCCCCCTTACTTGCTGTGTGATCTTGAACAAGCCGCCTCGATTTCCTGGTAAAATATGGATAATAGCAGTTCCTACCGGGTAGGGTTCTAACAAGGACCAAAAGTAAACAAACTACATCCTCACCAGGCTCAGAATAAGATTACTACTCTTAATCCTAACTAACGTAACACCCGGCCCTCTCTCAGGTAGGTCAATGGCCTTAATGACCCGGTGCCTCAGGTTTCTAGTCCGTGGAAGGAGAACAAGACATCCCAGGGCACTCGGCCGAGCTGCAATGGAGCTGCGTTCAAGGCAGGGTGCGCTTCGTAGGTGAGAATGGAATGGAAAATATCCCCCCTACAGCTTCCCCCACTGCGCTCCCAGGGAAATAGCGGCCCTTTCCCGGTAGTCCGGGAAGGCAAAGCCTCGCCCACTGGCTGCTCAGGGCCCGCCTAGTTCTCTGTTGCCGAGGAAACCACACCCCCTCCCCGCGGTCCCTACCCTGCAGCCGCAGTTCCGCAACTCCGTTTCTCCCCCATGCTTCCGAAGCCTCCCAGTTCCTTACCCGGGAAACGCCTTCCTCACCGCCCAGAGTCGGCAGCATTTTGGACACATCGCGCACCACGCCCGGGTACTCCACGCACACCATGCGCCGCTCCCGCCGCAGCTCCACCGGGACAGCGGCTCCCAGCCCCGCCTCCGCCGCCATCCCTGACAGTCTGGCCGAGCCCGCCGCGGCCCTTGGCTCCGCGCTCTCCACGGTCTCACTAAAGTGGTTCCGTGAGGGAATCGTTCCGGGCTCCCACACCGCTCGCGTATCCCTAAACCTCCGGGTTCCGCCACCCCCGAAAATCTCGAGAGAACAGACGCCCGAGGGACGCCGTCAGGGCTTTGGGCAAAACAACCGTGGCGGCCTCAACTGTTTAAAATAAAGAGGGTTAGCCCGAGGCGCGTGGCAAGGGCTTGTCTCCAACACCAGCGTACGAGGGACGGGTAGGATTGTAAATCACCATCCCCGCCCACGACCGTAGCCAATGAAAACCCCTGGTCGGAGTTATATTTTAGCCAATGAGAAGTCAGGAGGGCCCCAGGTGCCCCTCTATTTCTATAGATTTCAGCCAATTGTGAACCTGGACTAGGGAGGGTCCCGCCCCCTAACTCAGATCCCACCCAATGACAATTCGGGGGCGGGCCCAGGACAGACATCCTACCGGTACCCTTTCGTGAGGAAAAGTTTCAGAGGCGAATTGATTTCCGGGAGCCGAAACGCGGCAAGGGGTTTCCTCCCACCTCCGGCGCCGCTTTACGTTCTTCCAGTTACCGTAGGGCCGGGCGGGCAGGCCTGGCGCCGTTCGATCCGGAAGTGACGAGCGCGAGGGAATTGTGTATAGAAAAACCCCAAGTGCCGTTCACCTGGGACCTTGATGCAGAATGTGGACGTTCATCTTTCGTTTGTTAGGTAGCTATTAAGCGCCTACTGTGTGCTGGGCACTACTCAGAACCCTGACAGGGAAGAAAAACATTAAGTAAGCAGCTGTGTGAGAGGAGCCGAGGGAATGGCTGGTGCGAAGACCCTGGAGCGAGGAGGAGCAGAGCATCGCTGGTTCTAGAAGTTATAAAAGACAAGAAACTGTAGGGAGCAAAGTGGGGGAAGATGAGGGGTCAGAGGTCGACCTGGGCCAGACATCATAAAAAGGAGGTACCTTACCTATGGGTTGACTTTTTCTGAGTGTCATGGAAGTAGAGCCCTGGAAGGTGTTTATACAGTGAGTTCCACGATCTGATTTAAACAGGGATCTCTGGCTGTTGTGTGGAGAATGGATTGGAAAGGGCAAAAGTGGGCTCGGAGAAACTAGGAGACTGCCTAATCCAGGCGAGAGGATAGTGACATCGCCAAATGAAAAGAAGGGACTGGGTTTGAGGGTATTCGGAGATAAAAGTCGGTAAGAGGAAGAGAAGGATTGGCTTTGGGTATCCCAAGTTTCTGAAATTATATCTGAATCAAAAGATGACCTCTTTGTTCTAGATGGATACAAGACTGGTTACTTGATCGTAAAACCACCAAATACATTTTAAAAAGAAAAAAGTGTAACTTGAATGTGAAATATATTTTACTATATTGTAATTGGAAAACTCAGAGTGCAATTAGGAATCGACAGCTAGAGAAATGACACATTTCAACAGGGAGTTGCATCTGAGGGTTTGGCAGTGCCTGACTTATCTCCTTCAGTAAGATTGTATATTTACATTCTGCCACTACAGAAGACTTCTTTGCAGTGGGGCCAGGATAATTCTCCAAAATTTTCTACACCTCGAGATTAAATGTGCCTTCAAACTTCTATCCTTTTGCTTTATTCTTGTGCTCACCAAGCAATCTTCTGATAATTGTTTAGTTTTCCAGAAAGGTGGATCTGGATAACAGGTGTACTTTATTCCTGCCTGCAATTGTAAATTAATAAGTTGATGTCTTTACATCAGAGCCGTATGGGTTAGGTACATGTGAGTCAGTCCTGATGGTTCTTTAACCTCTAGGTATGGTTGAAAGGTAAAGTATGAGATTCCCAGTGAAATTTGAATTTCATGCAAAGTTTGGGACATACTTTAAAAAAATTTCATTGTTATTCTGAAATTTAAATTTAACTAGATATCTTGTTTTGGTTTTGTTTTGTGTTTGCTAAATCTGACATCCCTAACTCTAGGTATTGAAGAAACTGAATTTCTGAACTACAAAACTGATTCCAAACCATCTGGAAGCATATTGAGCCCCACCACCCTTGCCAATCCCATGGCTTTCTTCCTGAGAGGCCAACATTCCTCTGTTTGCATTGATCTTTTCCCTGTACCATTGGTATTCCAATTCCTACAAGAATTCTAGTTTCCTACACCTTGGAAAGCTTCAACAACCATCATGTCAGTGTCCCACAGGGCTGGGTCTCACTCTTGAGGCTCACACTGGACCCCTCCATGCTCCTGACTTCCACGTAGGTTCCCTTGACTCCAGCCCTAGGCCTCTCCTCAGCTGCCTACTGGACATAGCCACCTGGATGTCCCTCAGGTGCCTCCAACAAGGAACTCTGTCCCCTCCCCTCCAAATCGCCCCCCAGTTGGCCAGCCAGGTCTTTCTCAGTGAGTGGTTGGTCTCCATCCACGTCATGCTCTGGAAAGAAACTGTTCAGGTGCCTCACTTTTCCTCAGTTTCCACATCCAGTTAGTAGACAAGTCCTGTCCATCCTGCTTCCTGCGTGTCTGTCACATGCCCACTCTTCCTGGCTTCCTGGCACCAATTTTGGTCAGACCACCATTATCTCCTCAACTGCTCAACAGCGCCCTCCCTCCCCACTGGAGTCCCTGCCCCTGTAATTGTCTGCTCTACTCTGTCCTCCTTAGGGAAGCAAAAGTGATCTTTCTAGAATGGAATCTCACTCTGTCTCTGCCTCCAGTGACGCCCCTCCCCCCTTTCTCCTACAACCACCTGTCTGATTCCTCACCAGCTGTTAGGTCTCAGCTCAGACTTCACCTTATCTGGGAAGTCCTCTTTGATGGCATAAGACTAGTTTGGTGTCATCCTCTGTGCCTGTGATACCCAAACTCACCCATGATGGAACCTGGAGCACTCTTGTCATTCCTTTCATACTTTCTAGTGGAGGCCTTTCTCCTCCACTGGAGTGGTGACTTCCTGAGGGCACAGACCGTGTCTTTCTCTTCAGGTTTTGGCATGGGTCTGGTACTCAAAAAATACTTACTGAACAAGTGAATGAGGCTGCTTGACTCATCTGAGCTTTCAGTTCTGTCCAGCTCTTAAGTCAGGGCATGGTCATGGGGCTACTGGGTCAAAGTCCATCAGTTCATCAACTAGAGGAGTGTTCCCAAAGAATACAGAGGTTGAAGAGAAGGACCAGCAGTGAGGAAGAAGATAAAGGGCCAACCTTAGGACATCAGACCAAGCTTCTGGAGGACAGAATCCAAGGCAGAGAGGTCAGAAGCAGGGGATAGGGGCAGTGAGGCCAGGCTGGGAGCAGAGAGGCTGAGAAAGCTCAGGAACCTAGTTAAAAGAAGCAGCTGTAGGATTTTCCCCAAAACACCATGGCATTGAGAGCAGGCAATAACAATGCCTAATATTTTTACTTGGAGCTTAGGGGTGCCGTCACCTGGCTTTAGGTCATCCTTTCCCCACCCTCGTCCCCCTGCAGGGTGGGTGGTTTTGTCCCTGTTGAACAGAAGGGCTCAGCCAAGTCAGCAGCCTTTACTACCTTCTGTGGTCTGAATTGGGCTGGCTCCCTCACAGAGCTGCAGAGAGACTGAAGGATGCTTGGGTGCTGGTGATGGGGGTTGGCTGCCCAGGGCAAGGGTGGCGACCCCTGGTGCAATACATGGAAGGGGTGCACCTTCCACTGCCAACCCTTGGGGCTGAGCAACGCTTCCTAGACTTGAATGCCCTTTTTCTGAGAGAAGCTGAGGAACCAGTCCTCTTAAGGTATGACTTGGGTCTTGGGCTGAATCTTGGCCTTAGCCTGGGCTAAGAGTGCTCCAGGCTGCATCATGGGGTGAGTTTAGGTATCCCAGGTGCCAAGAGATTTGACATCACAAAACTTTGAGCCTGCAAGAAGCAGAGGCTCAGCCACACCCTTTGTGTCACCCAGTTCACCCACCAGTCCTCATTTGGGTGCAAGGGCACTGGCTTGCTTGGTTTCAAAATTTATGCATGAGGAGATTATCCAGGGTTACCTGCATGGACCCTAAATGCTGTCACACATATCTTAACCAAGAGGGGCAGAGGGAGATTAGACACAAGAGGACAAGGCAGTGGGATTGCAGAGGCAAAGATGGGAGTGATGCAGCCACAAATCAAGGAATGCCAGCAGCCACCAGGAGCTAGGAGAGGCAAAGAATGGTTTCTGCCCAGAGCCTCCATAGTAAGTGCAGGCCTGACAACATCTTTTTGTTTCCCCATTTAGTTAGTTTTTTTTTTTTTAAGATTTATTTTATTTATTTATTTCTCCCCACCCCCTTGTTGTTTTTCACTTGCTGCATCTGTTTGTCTTCTTTGTTTCTTTAGGAGGCACCGGGACCCAACTGGGGACCTCCTATATGGGAGGGAGGGCCTAATCGCTTGAGTCACCTCCACTCCCTACTTTGTTTTGTTTCTCATTATATTTTTCCTCCCTGCAGCTCTTGTTGCATCATCTGGTTGCATCAGTTCTCTGTCTTCTTTAGGAGGCACCGGAGACCTCTGCTCCCTGCTTTGTTGTGTCTCATTATGTTTTTTCTTTTTGTATCTTTTGTTGTGTCATCTTGCCATGCCTGCCCGTCGCGCCAGTTCACTGTCTTCTTTTGGAGGCACCAGGATCTGAACCAGCTACCTCCCGTGTGTTAGGTGGGAGCCCAGTTACCCAAGCCACATGAACTTCCCCCCACTTTTTTTTATTTTAATTATAGAAGTTGTAGGTTTACAGAAAAATCACGTACAAAGTATAGTGTCCCCATATACCCCCTGTTGTTGGCACTTTGCATTAGTGTGGTACCTTTGTTACAACTTATGTAAGAATATTAAAACTATACTACTAAATTTAGTCCATAATTTACATTAGGTGTATTTTTCCTATATCCACCTCTCATTATTAACACCTGACATTAGTGTGGTACATTTGTTATAACTCATGAAAGAACATTTTTATAGTTGTACTATTAGCTTAGTCCATTGTTTAGAATAGGGTTCACTGTGTTGTTACATTCCTGTTTATCTTTTCATTGTTATTCTACTAACATATATATAACCTAAAATTTCTCCTTTTAACCACATTCACATGTATAATTTAGAGCTGTTAAATACACTCACAATATTATGCTACCATCACCATTCACTTCCAAAACTTTACAATCAACCTGACTATAAATTCTGTACACATTAAGCATCAACTCCCCATTCTCTACAGCCTCTGATACCCTATTTTTCACATTCTAATTCTGTGAGTTTGCTTATTCTAATTATTTCATTTCCATGAGATCATACAATATTCTTTGGTGTCTGACTTATTTCACATAGCATAATGTCCTCAAGGTCCATTCATATGGTTGCATGTATGAGGACTTCATTCCTTTTTATGGCTGAGTAATATTTCATCATATGTTATAATGGTTTGAAGCTGTATTGACCCCAGAATATCATGTTCCTAAAGCAAATCCATTCCTGTGGGTGTAACCCTATTATAAGTAGGACCTTTTGATTAGGTTACTTCAGTTAAGGCAAGGCCCAGGGTGGGTCTTAATCCTCTTACTAGTATCCTTTATAAACAGTATGAATACAGAGAGAAAGAGAGAAAAGCCACAGAAGCAAGACTGAAAGCAGCAAGGACCAGCAGATGCCACCATGTGCCTTGCAATGTGACAGAGGAATCCAGGGTTGCCAGCAGCCAATCTTTGGGAAGAAAGCACCGCCTAATGATGCCTTGATTTGGACGTTTTTCTCAGCCTTGGAATTGTAAGCTTGTAAGCTAATAAATACACATTGTAAAGCCAACCCATTTCTGGCATATTGCTTTCAGCAGCCTAGCAGACTAAAACAGGTATATACTACATTTTGTTTATCCATTCATTCATTGATAGACACTTGGGTTGCTTCCATCTTTTGACAATTGTGAATAATGCTGCTATGAACATTCATGTGCCAATATCTGTTTGAGTCCCTGCTTTTCAGTTTGTATATACTAGGTATATTCCTAGTAGAGGGATTGCGGGGTCACATGGTAATTATATACTTAACTTTCTGACGAACCTACAAACTGTCTTCCACAGTGGCTGTACCATTTTACATAACCAGGAGCAATGAATGAGTGTTCCTATTTCTCCATATCTTCTCCAACACTTGTAATTTTCTTTTTCTTTTTTTTTTAAATACTAGCCATTCTAATGGATGTGAAATTGTATCTCACTATAGTTTTGATTTATGTTTCCCTAGTACTAGTGATTTTGAGCATCTCTTCATGTGCTTTTTAGCCATTTGTTTATCCTCCTTGGAGAAATGTCTATTAAGTCTTTTACCCATTTTTAATTGGGATTTTTGTCTTTTTATTGTTGAATTGTTGGATTTCTTTATATATCGTGGATGTTAAACCACATTCAGAAATGTGGTTTCTAAATATTTTCTCACACTGAGTAAGCTGTCTTTTCACTTTATGTGATAAAGTCCTTTGATCCACAAAAGTTTTAAATTTTGATGAGGTCCCATTTATCTAGTTTTTCTTTTGTTGCTTGTGCTTTGGTTGTAAAGTCTAAGAAACCATAGCCTAACATAAGATTCTGAAGGTGCTTCCCTACATTTTCTTCTAGGAGTTTTATAGTCCTGGTTCTTATATTTAGGTCTTTGATCCATTTTGAGTTCATTTTTTGTATAAGGTGTGACATAGGGATCCTCCATTCTTTGTATATGGTTATCCAGTTCTCCCAGCACCATTTGTTGAAGAGACTATTTTTGAAGAAACTATTTTTTCCCAACTGAGAAAGTCAGCATCTTGATTGTGGACTTCTGGTCCACAGAACAGCAAGAGAACATGATTCTGTTGTTTTAAGCTATGCAGTTATTTGCTACAGCAGCCATAGGAAACTAATACAGAACAACATGGTGTCCTTGAGTTTCTAAAGCATTCTCAGGAATAATTTCTGAGAGTGACTCTGGCTTCTGTCATGAATGGGGCAGTTTTTCTTCTCTCTTGAGTTACTGAAAGTAATTCACTTCATGGCAGTTTCCCCTCTCTTTCCTCACCCCTTCATGAGGTCAGAGACCATGGCTTTTCAGGCTGGGGGCTCTATCCAAGGAGCTGACCAGTCACCGTCACTCACCACCATGTGCCTTGCAATGTGAGGCAATGGACACCATGCAGGTGTCCGTTTAACAAATGTTCTTTGGGCATTTTTTTGTACTATTGCTGGACAATGTGCCAGGCTCAGGTGATGCAGCAGTGAAAGTCCACTAGTTCCTGGCCTCACATAGCTCACATTTTATTAGTAGAAACTGACAGTAAGCAAATAAGACAAATCAATATCTAATTTTTTTTTTAATTTTTTTATTTTTTATTGACTTTGTAATAATATTACATTAAAAATATATATGTGAGGTCCCATTCAACCCCACCCCCCCACCCCCCCTCTCCCCCCCCCCAACAACACTCGTTCCCATCATCATGACACATCCATTGGATTTGGTAAGTACATCTTTGGGCACCTCTGCACCTCATATACATTGGTTCACATCATGGCCCATAGTCTCCTCTATTCCATCAAGTGGGCCCTGTGAGGATTTACAATGTCCGGTGATTACCTCTGAAGCACCATCCAGGGCAGCTCCATGTCCCGAAGACGCCTCCACCTCTCATCTCTTCCTGCCTTTCCCCATACCCTTTGTCCATTATGTCCACTTTTCCCAATCCAATGCCACCTCTTCTATGTGGACATTGGATTGGTTGTGTCCATTGCACCTCTATGTCAAGAGGAGGCTCAGATTCCACCTGGATGCTGGATGCAATCCTCCCATTTTCAGTTGTAATCACTCTAGGCTCCATGGTGTGGTGGTTGTCCTTCTTCAACTCCATCTTAGCTGAGTGTGGTAAGTCCAATAAATCAGATTGTAGGTGCTGGAGTCTGTTGAGGCTCAGGATCTAGCTATCACATTGTCAGTCCAGAGATTCAAATCCCCTAAATATATCTTAAACCCCAACATTAACTGCACCTCCAGCACATTAGCATGAAAGTCTTATGAAGGGAGATCCCATCTGAGTCCAGATTCATCACACATAAACACCATTTCCAAAGAGGGGCCATCTGCCCTGGTAGTTAACCCCATCGGCCATGACCATAACTCCCATGGGTCTCTTTAGCCCTCAAAGGAACCAATATCTGGGGGTTGTATCTGCTTTATCTGTCTCTCTGACTCTGCTCAGTTGTGCATGAGGGCAAACCTTCTGCCAGCCTCCAGACTCTTTTTTAGAAACTCGTAGCCATATAAACTCATTTCTCCTTTCCATTTCCCCCTTACTTTAGGTCAAACAGCATTTTAAAGTCATGGTATTTTATGTAGACATGGATCAATATCTAATTTAATGCCAGGTGATGAGGACTGTGAGGAAAAATAAAGCCCAGTATATATTTTTTTATCCCCCCTTTGTGGCTTTTTATTGCTGTCTGCTCTCTGTGTCCATTCGCTGTGCGTTCTTGTGTCTGTATTTATTTTTATTTATTCCTCCCCCTTGCGCTTGCTTTTTGTCTGCTCTCTGTGTCCATTTGTTGCTCACTCTTCTATGTTTTTGCTTGTCTCCCTTTTTTGTTGCATCACCTTGCTGGGTCGGCTCTCTGCAGCACTGGCGGGTGAGCCTGTCTTCACAAGGAGGTCCTAGGACACGAACCCAGGGCCTCCTATGTGGTAGACAGGAGCCTAACTAATTGAGCCACAGCTGCTTCCCAAAATCCCAGTATATTTTAACTTTACCTGCAATTGGTCCTGCTGGGTGCATTCCTCAATATGACCCCACCCCATTCTCCCAGACCCCAGAAAAATCATGAGTTCTCATCCAGGTCCTCACAGGCTCAGCTCCTTCCAGGAGCAGCTTGGCACCCCAGTGAGTGGGGTGGCCAGGGTGCCAGATGCCCCTTCACCTGCTTCCCAGCCCCTAAGCACTAAGGATGTGCTAGACCTAGCCCTTGGCTGTTCTGATGTCCAGCCAAACTCCAGCTCTTGCTCTCTGATATCTCAGACACACGGCTGTTGCATCCTCCAAGGTGTCCCAGAGCAGTGTAAAGGGGCTGCTGGCTCGTTGGCTTCCCTCCAGCTCATAGTACAAATTCTTTGGGGTGGGGATGGGAATCAGCCTGTCACTCCTCCCCACCCCACAGACTCACATCTGACTCCTGTCCAGGGCCTGGAGTGCTAAAAACTAGCTGGTAAGCTCCTTGTGTGAGGGAACTTCGAGTGGGGGCTGTTGATCCTCTATTATCCAAAGATAAAGGGGATTTTGGAAAATGTTTTCTTTGGGCCCCAGGATCTGAATATTTCTTCGTGGGCTGTTAGGTCAGTCTAGGAAGCACGTGGCAGGCATTTAATATTCCCTAGCCCAGACGTCCTCAGGGGCCTTAAGGGCGGAATGAGGGCGTAGTGTTCACTTTCAACCACGAGATGGCGACAGAGCGCCTTCGTGTGCAACACCGCCCTCTGGTGGTCGTCAGTACTCATGACATCCTGGAAGAAAGGGCGAAGAAGTCTCTGGAGAGTGAGTGAACGGCTGGGGGGCTCAGGGAGCAGACTCTGCCGAAAGGTCTCTGCTGGAGCAGGTGTTCACGCCTTCTCCCCTCACCCACACCCCCGTTCCTAGGACGGAGTCCTCCCACACAGTCCCACCCCAGAGTGGCAAATGACCGGGACATGGGGAATGGTGGTTTATACAGACGTTTCACAATTTTCTTTCATCTTTCCAAGTAGGACAAACTGTCCCAAGGAACATTCTCCTTCCTAATCAACTTGTCATTTCAAAGCAAAATTAAATTTATTCAGGACTGAATTTCAAAGGTTGTTTGTAAATAGAGCTTATGTTGCCGAGTTAAATATTTCAGAAATGTGCCAGGCAGAGGCAACTCTATGATAAAGCTAATAAAATTTAAGTGTCAACTTCCCTCAATTGCATGGGGTCCTTTCAAGGCCCTAGAAGGTGCCTTATGATTGTGTTCACATGGGCATATATGTCTTTATAAAAATGGACAAAATAATATATTTAACTGCAATTGGTTAAGGGTGCTGGCTGGCTCTCCATCACTTCCCTTTGTGTTGAGAGGCATTGAATAGCCAAAGGTATCCTGGGAATTTGGCTAAGGGAAAGTTGAGTTGAGAAATGGATTTAGTTTGGATTTAGGGGACTATATATACATGAGCTGCAGTCATTTCAGTATATAGTTAGGTTCTTGCTGTCCATCCTGTGTAAGAATGGCTTCCAGGAATATACCTACCATTCTCTGACATGGTGTTGTGACATGAAGGTGCAGGGCCAGAGGTGGCATCGCGCTCAGGGCCAGAAGCTAGCCTGTGGGAAATTCCTCCAAACACCAGATGTGCCAAAGTATAAGCCAAGGATTCAGTTCTCATCAACACTTAGTCAAAATGGAAGTTACCTCCTGTTGGGAATAAATGTGAGAGTGCAGCATGTACAATTATAAATGCATTTTACTTTTTCTTTTTTCGTTTTTGATGGGAGTCACACAAAATGAATTTATTAGAATTCTGGGTAGGGCTCAGATCTGTAGCAGTACTATAGCTAGCAAGGAATCTGGGTACAAAGTAGCATGCTTTATGCACCTCCACCTAATCTATTGTGTCTTAGCACAGAATTGCCAAGCATAGCTTGTGATGCTGAAAAAAATCTTTTCTTAACTAGCAATAACAAAAACCAAATTTTGATGAGCCATGTTAAATACTGAATTATCTTTCCATTCTCTCTTTTTTTTTAAGATTTATTTTTTTATTTCCCTTCTAAAAATACTTGTACATGCTTTTGCTGGTTACTTTAGGGATTATAATATAGATCTGGATCTGTTAAAGTTAAGCATAAAGTAGTACTTTTACCACTTCCATGACGATAAATGACACATCTAGACTCCTGCCTTTTGTGCTATTATTACCATGTATTTTAAATAGATCTGTGCATATGTATATATGTATAAGTGTGAATATGCACAGTCTAAACCATCTTTACTGAGGTATAATTTACATACAATAAAATATCCCCATCTTAAATGTACAGTTTGATAAGTTTTCCAAATATATAAATGTAGACATCACCTCAGTCACAATACAGAATATTTTGATCACCCTGAAGAATTCCTTAGGGGCCCTCTACGGTCAGTCTCACACACCCCCATCAGGCGAGGAAAAGACAGCTGGCCCTGGGGTTCCAAAGGTCAGAGGTGCTTTGCCTCGCTCACCGCTAGAACTGGGAAAGCATTTGATGGGCGGGGCGTAGGTTATGGGGTTCCCTCCTAGGGGGTGGCAGAGGAAGAATCCGAACCCAGGGTTCACTCAGGCAGGCAGGCGAGGTGCTGAGAACTGCCCTCCCAAGTCCACCCACAGGGACAAGGTTCTCCAAAAGGGAGATGGAGGGACCCTGGATAGTCCTCCCACCCTTCTCGAGGATTCCCTTTCTCAAGAATGGCAGCACCAGAGACTTGGGCATCCTGAATCGCCAAAACCCCACCTTGGCTCCGTGGATCCATTGCCCTACGACTCACTCCATCTCCTAAATGTATCCAAACGCTTCTCTCCCCACTGCGTCTGTACTCTCATCTGGGTCTCCATCGTGGCTCAGCCTCCCTGCTGTGAACAGCCTGTGAACTGGCCACCTCACATCCACCTTTATATTTTTTTGTTATGGGAATGGGTAATTCCATGTATATGATTCCAAATTCAAAAGACGCTGAGAGGTACACAGTGAAAAGTCTCCCTCCCTCTTCTTTTTCCCAGGCACTGAGATCTCTCAGGAGGTTATAGCAGTTTCTTGTCTATCTCTCTGGATACAGGCTACATATTTATAAGCAAAATGGCTATATATAATCATCTCAAAAAAAAAAAAAGAGTCAGAAAATGGTTTTTATTATTCTCTCCTCCCTCTGATAAATAGCTGTATATCTGGAGATTATAATATGAATCCCTGACCTAAAATTAACCATGAGTTCATTGACCACAAATGGTAATTTACTACACATTCCCTTCTATATCTTCCTTTTTTTTTTGCTAGGCAATATATCATAGAAATTACTCTAAATCAATTCATTGAGCACTTCCTCATTTCTTCTGGCAGACACGCCCTATTCCATTGTATGGCTAGATCATGATTTATTTGACCAGCCCCTTTTGATGGTTACTTAGGTTGTTTCCAATCTTTTGCAAATACAATGGTGCAATGAATCGGGCTGTGTCATTTCACAGACGGGCTAAACATCTGTGAGAGATTGGTGGGTCAAAGGTATGTGCATCTGTGATTTTGTCACGCGCCACTAAGTTTTTCCACCGACCATTTCTAATCTCTCCCCACAGGAGACGGGGCCTGCGTCCGGGTTACAAGGGCCTCCGAGGCATCAGGCCATCGTGCTCCAGCACTGACCCGCCGCCGATCCCTAGACCGGGGGCTGCTTCGTCCTGAAGGGACTGCCCACCCCCCTCGCCCTCAGTTTCAGGGCTTCACTCGCCCTCCAGGGCCTCGGGATTGGCCTCCCCGCCACCGCAGCCAGGGGGCGCTTCTCTCCCTAAAACTCAAACCCGATCCCTCCCACCCAGCCTCAGACGGGGCCGTGGCGCCCCTTTGCTCCGGGGAGGGAACCCAAACCCTTCAACACAGATCCTGGGGATCCCTCGCCCCCGGACCCCTCTCTCGCCTCCTCCCAACCTTTTGCCCCCTACCTCTAAATTCCCAACCCTGCGGGTGCTGGGCCTACCCAGGCACCTCCGTGCCTTTGTCCTCGCAGCTCCCCGCGCGCCTCTCAGCCCCGGGTAGCCTCTAGGGAGGTGTATCTGTTCCCCGCCCTCCCCCGCCTTGAAGAGGCTCCTCCACCAATGCGCACCTGCTGCTCCAACACAGTGCACCCGCACCCCGCCCTGTCTGTCGGTGGCGGGCTTGCTCCCGCACCCAGCACAGACCGAAAACCAAATTAAATTGTGGTTAACGAGCGAGTGAGTACAACACTGAGCGCGCGCAGAGCGCTGCGGAGGAGTAACGGGCGCTTCCGCCCTGGGCACGCCGCCCGCCCCACACCAGGGGGCGCCCGAGCGCTGCCCCCGCGCCTGGGGCCCCTGAGCCGGGTGGGCTCCGCGCGGGGCAGGGAACCGGTGGGTTCTCCCCAGCGGCCACAGCGACTGGATCCCGTACAGCAGAGGAGAAGCAGGGGGCGCGAGAAGCTGGGATAAGGGCATCAAATAGTTGAAGAATTTTGGCGGCAGGGCCTGCAGGGCCAAGGACCCGACCCGCTGTGGGAGAGGGGGGCGGGGTGGCATGGAGGAGAACAAAGAAGAGCGAGAAGAGGGCGGAGCGGAAGGGGATAAGGAGAGGGAGTTAAGGAGGAAGAGGAGGAAAGGGGAGAAAGGGGGAAGGTAAGAGGAAGAGCAGGTGGGGAGAAGAAGATGGGGAGAGAAGAAAGTGAAGGGGGGAGAGGGAGGGGATTGCAGGGCAGGGCTGGTGCTCTGGGACACCCCCTTCCTGGCCTCACCTCAGCCTGCCCAGCTGCACCGTGAAGTGAACTTGGCTGTCCGGGACTGGGGTCCTGGGAGGAGAGTGGGCCAAAGGGCCCAGGACCCAGAAGTGGACTCCTTAGGGCAGATTCCTTTGGGATTAAAAAGCCTTGGGGCAGAGGTCCTTTAAATCCAGACAAACCTTGGACAAGTCATCCTCCATGCCTCAGTTTCCAAATCTGTAAAGGATAAGTAGCTCTGGCTGCAGGGTGAGGATCAGATGATATTATGGGTGCTTAAGTGAGCCCAGTCTCAGTAAGCACTCGAAACATGGCCGTGCCATTGGCGATGACCTTCTAAGCCCATCAGACCAAATCCAGGGCTTGTTCTTCCCCTGGGAAGTGGGCAGCACCCTCCAGGTCTGCAAGCTCAGCTCTGGACAGTCCCTGGCCTCCCGTTGCTGATGGCTCCGGAAGCAATTCCCAAACAGGTTCACAATCCACCCAGTTTCAGACAGGACTGACAGTGGTTCTGAACTGCAGTTCATCATCCTCACCCCCCAGCTCTTACTTAGCCCGGGGTCCTCACTGGGCATCAGCCCCTCTGGAGTGGGGAGGAATTAGGCCCACTAACTTGTCATCCACCCACCCACCCATGCTCTGGAAAATATTTATTTCCTGGGTTCTGGGGAAGCAATGGAAATCTTCAAAGAATGAACTTTCTGGGAAGAGACAGTATTCAGATGATGACACAATAGCTATTGAATGGCAATTATGATCAGTACTGGGGAGCAGCGGTGCTATGAGGGCTGAGAGAGTCTCTAACTGGGGAACAGGGATTCCTTGTGGGGTGCATGTGGATTGGGATTGGAATGAAGTAGCAGTGAGCCTGGTGAAGAATTGAGGGTAACAGCCTTCCAGGCAGAGGGAGCGGCATTCTCGGAGGCCCAGAGGCAGGCAAAACCAGCTCGGAAGAAAAGGGGAGAGAAAGATGCTGTGATTCTGGGTGCAGCTGCCTCTTGGGTGCTCAGACAGCTTCCCTCATAGAGAAGCGGCCTCTCCCTGCCAGATCTCCCTCGGCCGGCAGGTCCCCGTCTGCTCCGCCCAGAGTCAGGCGCCCTGGCACTGTCAGCCTTGTCCGCTCTGTCTGTCCACCTGAACGGGGAGCTTATTGAGGCTGGGCTCTGGTTCTCAGCCTTTCTTCAGCCAACACTTCCCAAGGCCACATGGCATTTCATGCCTCTTTGGCCCAGCATCTTACCCCAAGTACAGTCCCCGTGAGCAGTTCATATTTTACAAAATTCTAGACTGGAAGGTCTATAGACCTCGACTTGGCCAGTTCATTTCTTTTTGCAACTTGGGAAATAGGGGCCAAGGGAAAGAGGACTTCACTACCATCATGTCAGAGGACTGCGGGAGCTCCAAGTCTGGCTCCAGGGACTTAAATATGTGTAAAGTCCTTAGAACCATGGAGCCTAGTGCATGTTCTCTCTGTTATGATTATTCCACTCTTGCCACCCCAATGGTTTCTGGGGAGACAACCTTGGAAAGCGTCCCCAGATAAAGAGGAGAGTTTCCAGAACCTGGATGGGTCTGTGCACCATGCATTGTACAAGCACTTCCCCAGGCCACCCCCATTCCAACCAGAGTGCTGCCCCCAAGCCCAGGAAACAGAGGGTGTCTGGGGCTGCTTCTGCCTGCCCATGCACATCATGTGTCAGCACACCCCTGAGAGGAGGCTTTGTCACCCTCATTTTACAGATAATGACACAAGGCCCAGAGTAGAGAAATGACTTGTCTAGGGGGACAGAGCCCAGCTCAAGGCTCAATGTCAAATCTACTTTGTCTGTCCCCACTTCTCCAGAGGTCTGACTCCCAACCCTTACCCTCTGCCCCAGGTCCAGAGGGTCTCCTGGGCACAAGTTGATGTCCCAGGGCTGGTCTTCACGTCTAACTTGACTGGCCTGGGGCCTATGGACAAGGACAGAGGGATTCCTCTTGAGCTGGCCTTGGACCCACCCAGTCCTCTCCAGAGGAGGCTCTGGGCCTGGGAAAGGCATCCTGGCTCCTCCTTCCTCCTGCCAGGACCAGTGCCTTGGCTTCCTCAACAGAGAGGCTGGGCTGGGCTGCCGGGCTGTCTGGAGCTGCTGCAGCTCAGCTGTGCAGCGGAGCATGGTTTGCAGGCTGAGCTGGCGAGACACGGCTGCGAGCGGAGGGCATTTGTGGGGCACCCTCACTTCGAACTTTCTGAGAAGGCCTCCACCCTTCTCTTTCTCCCTCTGAGGCCTGGGCTGGGATGGTAACCCCAGAGCCAGCTGTGGGTGCTTCCTCTTTGCCCTGCGTGCTGCACAGTGGCTGAGCCCTGGGCCCGCGGCCCCAGCATTGCAACGGCCCTTTCTCCCCGCAGCTGGGACTTCGTGTGCGGGCCTCTCCACCCTACACCTGCAGCAGTGGGTGCTGCTTTCGACGAAGGCTTATCTGCCAGAGGGGCTTTGAGGGTGGGGAGCAGGACCCTTATCTCCCTGCGTGGGGCCTGCCCTACAGTTGGGGCTTTGTAATCTGACATTGTGATTTTTTCACCCTTGTTTTCCGCCCCCCCAAATGGAGGGAAGATTTGCTGAATCATTCGGGGGAGGTAGTTGGAGGGGGTTGGGGGTGAGGCAGCTGGAGGGCAGTGATAAGTCTGAGGCTGGGCCGAGGGGTGCTGGGGAGCTGGCTCGGGGAGGAAACCCCGAACTGTGACCGTTTCCAGCTAAGATTGTAGGCTTCTGAAGAGCTGCTCTGTGGAGGCTGGGGGACGGGGGCACGTGAACCTTCCTCCCAGAGGAGTCTTGGTGGGCCAGGGCCGCAGATGGCCTGGGCCAGGCAAGCCCAGATGGGCACTCCATGAGCTGGCAGGTGCTGGCAGCGAGGGGACGTGACAGGGAGCCTGGGAGGGCACTGGGGGGCTGCTGGCTGAGCCCTTATTTTGCAAATTGGCCCTGAGGCCCCAAGAGGAGTGCTGACGAGTCCCAGTCCCCCAGCAAGCTGGGAGTGGAGCTGGCCTCTCGTCTCCGCCATGCCTTCGCACTGACTGTTTTCTTGGCTTGGGGCGGCCCTCTCCACTTTTGACCAATCACGTTCTTTTTCTCTTTCAGGAGTCCTCTTCCCGCGGGAAGACTTCCCTGACCCCCCGGGGTGGGCTTGGTGAACCCTCAGGCTCACAGAGCCCCTCAGGCTTCCTCTCTGCCAGATTTTGCCCCACCAGGGCTCAGCATGAACCCGCCAGTGATGGTTCAACCTCTACTGGGATGAAAAATCTGGGACCTGCGGATTGGAAGAAATCCCCCAAGGAGTGGGCTGCTGCAGAGAGAACTCAGGAGCGGGGAGAAAAGGGCCCCAGCCCCGAGCCCCTCCGCTGCCTTCCCATGGCTCCAGCTGCCCTGCCCCTCGCTCCTCCCGCAGAGTGGGCCTGACCTTCAGGCACCCGGCCCCCAGCCTCTGGAGGGGGGGGGGGGGGCTTTTGTACGGATCACTGCCTGGTGCCTGTCTCCCCAGGGCTGGCAGTCCAGCAGAGACAGATGTCCCACTAGGGACCGCAGGGTGGTGGGCCCCGGGCACAGAGGGGGAGGGCCCAAAGCAGAGCGATCAGGCTGGACTGTGCCAAAGGCTTCCCCAGGATGCTCTGCCCGACTGATTTCTGAATCCCCCCTGTTGCCGGTGGGCAACCGCAGCCCCTGGAAGAGGGGTGATTGACGCCCCTGAGTCAGTGGCCACATCCCCTGCTGCTCCCAAAAGGGGCATCTGGGGCAGGAAGAGCTGCCCACCGTGGTCGCTCTGCTCCCTTCCTGCTGCCCAACTGAGCCCAGAGATAAGTCCTGGCTGGGCTGAGCGAGGCCTGGGGGCTCAGGCCTTCCCCAGAAATCATGTCAGAGTTCCCCACGCGGAGGAAGGGGCCTGAGGGCCACGATAACCCCTTTATTTTTAAGAGATCCGGGAGGAAGTCCTAAGTCACCCTTGCAGAAATAGCTCGGAGCTTCAACCTGGCGTTTGTGGTCCCAGCTGTCGGTGGGGACGGCCGATGGGTGCAGTAGGGCTCAGCTCTTCACGTGGTAGCAGGGCCCCTCCCTGCCAGCCCAGCACTGCAAGGACCCTACACCCTGAGACCGCGGCGCAGGGTCTGGGCCCCACCGGCTCCTGGTCGGCGTGTTGTGACACAGTATCGATGTCATTTATTGTGTCCATAATGCGTCCTCAGACAGAGCGCTGCCCGTGGGGCGCACTGTGATCGTGGCACAGACACGGGCAGGGGAGAGTGAGCCGTCTGGGAGGCATCGGGAGGAGGTGGCATTGGAGCTGAGCCCGGCGTGATTTTGAGAGCTGAGCAGAGTGGTTGGAGAAGAGCCCCTCCAGGGAGAGGGCGCAGAAAGAGCAGCGGCTCTGAGTCAAGGGGTGTCGACAGGTGCAGGTTCAGGGAGCTATCTGTGCACCTACCAAGTTATTTTGCCTCTCTGGTCTCAGGCTTCTCATCAGGAAGTGGGAGTAATACAATACCTCCCTCAAAGAGTTAATTCACGTATCGCGCTTGCAACGGTGCCTGGTGCTTCACCAGCTCTCGATAAATACTAGATATTAGCTTATAGCTGTTCATAACGACAGGCAGGGCCTAAGCTGCGGCAGTGCGTCAGGTCCCACTCGTCCCAATTTTCAAACCGTGTTCCCGTGCAACCAAAACTGCCCGGACACGCACGTGTACACGCGTGTGCTGGCGGGCAGCAGGTGCACACTCCATGGCTTCCTGCCATGGTCACCACCTCCACCCTCCTGTCCCTTGTTCAACAGTTGACAGATGAGAGAAACTGAGGCCCAGAAAGGACGGGTCTGACCAAAGTGACCCAGCCAAGCAGGGGCAGGTGACGTCCCCGTCCCAGCCGCCCTCCTTCCACACCGCTCCCCAGTGGGAGGACACGGTGTTTCTCAGCGAGGCCGTCCCTGCCATCCCACCTGACATGGAGATCTAATATGTCCATCCCTACTCTCTCCCTCTGCGTACCCTTCTCGCGTCTGAACTTTGTTTATTCTCTGCTTCCCCCCTGAGCTCCAAGAGGGCAGGGACATTGTCTGTTTTCTCCACGGTCCTCAGCTCTTAAAACGCCAGTTGTGTGGCAGGTGCACACGAAATAGAGTTGATGAAGGAATGTTTCCCAGCCCGTGGGGTGACCCGAGGACCTCTGTCAGGCTCCTGGGCCCGGCTGCCACTCACGACCCTTGGGGACATGGCTGCCCGCTCTGCAGACACAGGCAAGCCCGAGGTCCTCATCCAGTATCCTCTTTCCTTCTCTCCCTTGTAAAACAAACAATAATTGCCTTTCTCAAAACCAAAACGAAAAAACCATTGTCATGGTGGAAATCGTTGAAAACCTGGAAAAAAAGTATAAAAAAGGAATACAAAAACCTGCTGCGATGCCACCACCACTCAGAGGTGACTTGGTGGACATCGGTGGCTGTCTCTCCCAACGGCAGATGGTTCTCCACCACTGAGGCCAGGCTGTGTCTACAACTGGGCTTTTCCCCTGTAGCGTCACATTGGAAGCAACTTGTCCCTGGAGGTCACAAAGCACTGTCGTGGAGAACTCTCCAAACCTTGGTGGGAGTAGGGGTGGTGGGTGGAGGGGGCTCCGGTCCCTCCTTCTTCCCCTCTGCCTCCTCCTGCTTGGTCTTCTGGGTCCTCTGTCTCCTTCCTGCTCACCCACGTGCTCTCTGAATCTTGGTTACTTAGTGGTAGGGCGGGGATACTAACGTTCTTGTCTCTCAGAGCTGTGACTCCCAGGACGGTGGCAAGTGCGAGGCCGAACATTGGTAGAGTCTCCTTAAGTGTTGACTGAGTGTCTCTTACCCAGGACTTTAGGAGCAGGCAGAGAAATGGCTGGAGTGGGGCAAGAACAAGGAAGAAGGGGCTAAATCACAGGCAAAACCTGCCCCACAAGCTGTCTGCACGCATTTTGGAGAACTAGAACCTTCCAGAAAAGGGCACTTTTCCTTTAGACCTCTCGGAAGAGCTGGGAAGCATCTGCACCCTCCTGTCGTTTGGAAGGCTAAGACCAGGAGGACACGGGGTCTTCAGCCCACACCTGCGTGGGGCTAATGGCCACTGCATTTGCTCGGCCGGGAAGACAAGGCCCCTAAGAAACTGCTCGGAGGCCCCTTCCTCCCTGTCTCTTGTCGTTTGGGTGAAGTGGTTGGAAGTACCTCTCCCTCTCCCTCACTCCCTCTCTCCCACTCTCGGGGCCACCAGGTTCCTGATAACACTTGGAAGGCGCTATCGGCCCAGGAGAGTCCTCCTGCTTGGCCCGCTGGCCTGCTCCATGCTGGCAGTTGGCAGACGGCACAGTTTGATAAACTTATCAGGCCAAACCTGAGTGGCCTGCTCAGCACATGCCCCTGCCTCAGATTTTCCTCCTGCTACCTCCCTGCAGCCCCCGGACCGGGTCCTCACTCCCTTCATTGGAACCCCAGGCCCTGCCTGGCTCCCACCCAGGGCTCAGCCTGAACTGCACATCCAGGCAGTTGGTACAGGCCACCCCAGACCAGGGCCAGGAGGTGACGCCTGGGAAGAGCCATGTCCAGTGTCTGCCCTCCCTGCTCCCAAGCCAGGAGGTCCTGGCCCACCTGCCAAGACGAAGCCAGGGCCCTGAGGAAGGAGCACATCCCACACTTACTGGGGACTGACTACGTGCTGGATCCTGAGCTAGGTGTTGGGACACAAAAGATGGGACCCGTCATCTGCCAGGAAGTGGCTCATGGGGTTGGGGGACGGGGACAGTCAACCAGTGCTCCTGAAGCAGAAAGGAAGCAGATGTCATGGAGCTTTGCACTATGGGAGCTGGGAGGGGCCAATAGCTGTGAAAGGGGAGACGAAGAGGTAAGCTTCCAGGCAGGGAAATGATAACTGAGCCGAGGGAGTCTTTATAATGCCAGTGATAATGTTATCATACATGCCCATTACAGAAAAATGAAACATGCACGCTGAAAAATAAGAAGAAAAAAATACATGCAACCCCCTTTTTTAGGCAACAGCCAGCATTGATATGCTGCTTTTTATTCTTGTAAACTTCCTTCTACATATATATATATGACTAACAAAATGGAATCATATGCTGGATACTGATTTGTGCCTGCATGCGCGCGTGTGTGTGCATGGGTGTGTGTGTGTCTAAATCTGGACCTGGTATCTCATTGTTTTAATTTATACTTATTTCATTAATACCAAGGTTCTAGATTATTTTTTTCAAGTATGTATCTTTTATCAGTTGTTCACATAGACTTTGCTCATTTTTCTAGTAAAGGAAGTCTTAGTTTTTCTTATTTTTAAATTAATTAATGTTAAGTTTTAATTAATTTTAAATTTTAATTAATTTTCATTCTGGTAAAATACAGTTAATGTAAAAGTTGTTTTAATCATTTTAAGTGAACAATTCTTTGACAATACTGTGTAACTTTCACCACTATCTATTTCCAGACTATTTTCATCATCCCAAACCAAAACTCATTAATTTAGCAGTAACTCCCATTTCCACTATCTCCCCACCATGGTAACCACTATTCTGCTTTCTGTTGCTGTGACTTTGCTCATTCTAAATATTTAATTTAAGAGAAATCATATGGTATTTGTCCTTTTGTAGCTGGCTTATTTCTCTCAACATCATATTTTCAAGGTTCACCCATACTGCAGCCTGTACCAGCATTCACGTCTTTTCATGGCTGAATAATATTACATTGTGTGGCTAGCCCACATTTTGTTTATCCAGGCATCTATTGATGGACACTTGGGTTGCATCCACCTTTTGGCTATGGTGGATAATGCTGCTGTGAACTTTAGTGTAGTAATATCTATCTGAGTCCCTGCTTTTAATTCTTTTGGTTATATAACCAGGAGTGGAATTGCTGGGTCATAAGGTAATTCCATATTTAACTTTCTAAGGAACTGCCAAACTGTTTCTGTAGTGGCCACACATTTTATATTCCCATCAACAATATATGAGGGTTTCTATTTTTCCACATCTTTGTTAATGCTTATTATTTTTCATTTTTTAATTCATATGTATCATATTAGATGTGAAATGGTTTCTCATTGTAGGAATTTGTATTTCTTTAACAGCTAATAATGTTGAGCATCTTATCATATACTTGAATATACCTGCCTATTTAAATATCTTCTTTGAAGAAATGTCTATTCAAATCCCTTGGCCTTTTCATGCACAGTGCTGCCATGTGCAAGGAGCGCTGTGCCACACAGGGGTATACCCCACATAGGGGAGCCTCACACACAAGGAGTGCACCCCGCAAGGAGAGCCGCCCTACGCAAAAAAAACCACAGCCCGCCCAGGAGTGGCACTGCACACATGGAGAACTGACACAACAAGATGAAGCAACAACAAAATAAGTGACACAGTTTCCCGGTGCCATGTGACAAGAATGCCAACCGACACAGAAGAACTCACAGTGAATGGACACAGAGAGCAGACAACAGGGGGGAAGGGGAGAGAAATAAATAAAATATATCTTTAAAAAATAATAATGTATTTTGAAAATAAATAAATAAATACTTGGCCTTTTTTTGTTTTGCTTTTTGTTTTTGTTTCTTCTTTGCGATACTGGACATTGAACCCAGTACCTTGTACATGGGAAGCTAGTGCTCTTCCCTTTTTTTTTCCCCCTTGGCCCATGTTTAAATTGGGTTGTTTGCATTGAGTTGTAGGAGTTATTAATATATTCTCATGGTAAACCCTTATTAGATATATGGGTAATAATTTTTTTCTCCCATTCTCTAGGTTGTCTTTTCACTTTCTTGATCATGTCTTTGATACACAAAAGTTTTTCATTTTGATGAAGTCCACTTTACCTATTTTTTCCTTTTGTTGCTTGTGCTTTTGGTGTAAAATCTAAGTCTATTGTATCCAAGCTACCAAATTTTGCCTTTTAATGAGAAAGGTGAGTCCATTGATATTTAAAGCAATATCTAGGAAGGAAGAATTTATTTCTGCCATTTCACTAGTTGTTTTCTGTACTTCTTGCATGCTTTTTGTTCTTCAATTACCCCATTACTGCCTTTTTTGGTACTTAGTTACTATTTTTTAGTGTACCATTTTGGTTTTTGGTTCCCTTCTTTCCTTTTCTCTATATTTTTAAATTATTTTCTTAGTGGTTACCTTTGTAATTACAATGAGCCTCTTAAACTAGTAATAGCCTTGTTTGACTAGTACAAACCTAGTTTCTATAGTATACAAACCCTAGTCCCTTATATCTCCTTCCCCCCTTTTATATTGTTATTGTATGAGATTATATCTTTATGCATAGTATGTTCATGGATTTAAAATGTATGAATTACAGATTTGCCTATTAAGTCATATAGTGGGGGGAAAGCAGTTACAAACCCAAAGTACAGTAATACAGGGTTTTACATTTACCTCTCTAGTTACCTTTAACAATGTTCTTTATTTCTTTTCATGACTTTGAGTTGGTGTGTAGTGCCCTTTTATTTCAATCTGAAGGACTCCCTTTAGCACATCCTGTGGGTCAAGTCTTCTGATCATGAATTCTTTCAGGTTTTATCTCTAACTGTCTTATTATCTCCTTCATTTTTGAAAGATAATTTTGCCATCCCACTGTCTTCTGGCCTCCAGGGTTTGTGATGAGAAATCCACTGTTAATCTTACTGGGGATCCCTTGTTTGTGACAAGTGGCTTCTGTCTTGCTGCTTTCAAAATCCTCTCTCTGTCTTTGACAATTTTGCTGTAATGTGCCTTGGTATGAGTTTCCCAGAGTCTATCCTGCTTCGAATTCTTTGAGTCTCCTGGATGTGTATGTTTATGTCTTTCATCATATTTGGGAAATTTCCAGTCATTATTTCTCCAAATACTTTTTCTAACCCTTTTTCTCTCTTTTGTGCTGGGACTCTAATCATGTATATGTTGGTATTCTTGATAGTATCCCACAGGTTCCTCAGCCTCTGTTCATTTTTCTTCATTACTTTTTCTTTCTGTTCCTCAAACTGGGTAATTTCAATGGTCTTGTCTTCAAGTTCACTGATTCTTCTGCCCATTCAAATCTGCTTTGAATCTGAGTTTTTTTTTTTAATTTCAATTACTGTATTTTGTAGCTCCAAAATTTCCCTGTTTCCTTTTTGTAATTTACAACTCTCTATTTTGTCCAGTGTTTTCCTAATTTCTGTTAGCTCTTTGTATATGGATTCCTTTAGCTCATTTAACATTTTTAAAATAATTGATTTAAAGTCTTTGACTAATAGTTCCAGTATATGAGCTTCTCAGAGATGGGTTCTGGAAAATTCTTATTTTCTTGTGAATGGGCCATAATTTACTATTTCTTTGTATGTCTTGTAAAGTTTCATTGAAAACTGGACACTTTGAGGATTATGGTAAAACTCTGGAAATCTAGTTCTCCCAAATCCCCGAGATTGCTGGATTTCATTTTTGCTTTTGAGGGCTGGAGCAATCAATTTGTGACTTTTCCAAACTATTTTCCTCCCAAATGGGGAGTGGAAAGGAAAAAGGAGAATTAAAAAATCAAATAGAGTACTGCTTCTTTAAGGCTCCTCTTTCTCTTTTGCCTGAGGTGGTTGGAGCAAAGGGCACCCAGAGCTGACTCCCAGTGATGTGAAGTAGCTGGTCAAGCAGTGATCAGCAATCAGACTACTCACCCTTGGATCTTGGAGGGCTAGGTCCTTATAGTCCTCCCTGGCACCAACGAGCTGCACCAGGATCCGACGTGCAGTCCCCACTGCTGCCTGGCCCGCATTTGGTGGCTGGGAGGTGGCCATGCTTAGACAGAGGGTGAAATTCAGTGACATTTACCAGCCTCTTTGTCCAGGCCCCCTTGGGTGCTGCACAGTGTTCCACTAAACTCCAGTGATTCAGACAGTCCGGCCAGTTCAAGTTGTCTTGGTCGAGGGACTGATTCCTGGAGCTTCCTACTCTGCCATCGGCCCATAAGTCCTCCCTCCTGTGCACAGATTTTTAGGTTATCGTGAACAGCTCCTTATGCCCATATGTTTATTCTGAAAAATCTATTTTCCCTTAAAGTTTTTCAGTTAAAATAAGAATCCACATCTCTTTTATAGATAGCTTTGAGAGTAAAATCCAACCCTCTTTTGCAGCCGCCAGAAATAACTGCTACCAACAGTCTGGTGTCCTTTCTTCAGATTTGTGTTTCTCAGCCTATATGAGGATAAATTGGGTTGTTTTCACCAAACTTGCATGATATCATGTCTTGCGAATTTTCACTTTACATGATCATCAGCTCCTTTCCAGCTCAGCCCTCATAAAGCAACCCCCGGGCATCCACTGTATGGATGATGCCAGTGCAGGGGCTTAGCCAGTCTCCTGCCGGGGGCATTTAGGGCGGTTCTTTTTTTGGGGTTTTCGTTGTTTCCATTACAAACAGAAACTGCTCTAGTAGCTCAATCTGTGTGCCCATCCATAACTATTTCCTTAAGGTAAATTCCTAGTGGTGGAAGGGAAATTCCTGGCGTGAGCACAGGTTGAAAGCTCTCACATGCACTTGAGCTGGTTTTAAAGGCTGAGAGTTTTCGGGAGAGGCAAGAGGCCATCGCAGGTGGTGGGAACACCACGGGCAAAGGAACAAGGGTGGAAAATAGCCTTGAGAATTCCCTAAAGGCTTCTGGAGGAAGGATGGGAAAGCTCCTCCTGCTTGTCCAGGAGGCAGGGGACCGGGGAAGCAGGCCCAGGAGCAGCCTCTGCGTGTCCTCCTCTCCACTCCCGCCTGCCTCCACCTCAGGAAGCCCTGCCCCTCCTGCTCGGTCTTTGACTCCTCAGCTCAGCAATGTCTGCTGCTGAGGCCGGTGCAGCCTTGGCTCCGGAGACTGACTCTGAACAGGCCTCCTGCCCCCAGTGCCCCCCCTCCTTCCAGTCCACACGGGCACCCACCACAGGTCATCTTCCTGAAGTTCAGCCCTGATGCCTCTTCAGCTCCTCCCTTGGCCCCAAAGCCAAAGCAGTCAACGGTTCCCTTTGCCTTTAGAAGACTCCTTCAGGTCTTGGGGCTCCCCGCCTCCCCCCGCCTCACCCATGTTCTCTCCCACTTTGGGTGGCCATTCCAGCGCCACATGTTTCTGGCCACCATTCTCCAGTTATGTCTTTTAATTCCACCCCCCTGCCTTGCCCATCCTGTTCCTTCCATCTGGAGTAGACTCTGGAGGTTTAAAGAGAGACACGCCTTGTGAAGACGGACCCTGCCGCTTACCAGCTGTGCGACTTCAAGCAAGTCCCTGAAGTTTTCTGGACTTCGGCTTCCTCCTCTGTAAAATGATAAGCATAACAGTTCCTGCCTTGTGGAGTTGTCGTATCGATTCCCTGCTACCCTCCGTGTAAAGCAGTGTGCAGGGCCCAGCACTGTAAGTGCTGACTAGTCATGGATGTCCCCTTTTGAAATCCTCTATCCCACGAGGCCCACTCAAGTGCTCCCTTGGTCATCCCAGCCAGAAGTTCTCGCTCCTCAGAATACCGAGGTCCTGGGGCTTCTCTGTTACAGCTTAGGACCCCAGTGAACGCTGAAGGGCAGGAATCTGTGGCTGTGACATTCCCCCATCTACTAGAAGGTATTCCTTGGGCACTAGCCACTGGTGCCAAGCCCAGGCCCTGACCCACAGCAGTGAAAACTTCTGAGAGAATCACTTCTCTCTGTAAGGCACCGGAGCCTGTTCTCAGAAGCGTGACTTCCTCAGGCCAGAAAATAGCAGCCCTCAGGTACTGAGCTGGGCTAAGGGTTTCCATACAGCATCTCTAATCTGCACAGCCCTCTGCATGGCATATGTTAAAACCTCATTTTACCGAAGGGGCCACTGAGGCTCAGAGAGATCTGCTGAATTGCCCAAGGTCACACAGCAGGCAAATGCAGAGCTGGGCTCTGGATCAGATTCCAAGTTTGAGGTTGCCTCCATTTACCCTTCCTCCCAGTAAGCCCCTGTTGGGAAATGGTGAGTCCCCAGACCCTCAGGCTCTGGGGTTGGCTGGGTAGGGCCCTGACAGTACACCTTGTTCCAGAGTTCTCTATTTGCTTTAGTCAGAATTTCCCTGGGCAAGCCTCTCAGGTGTCAGGGGGGCTTTGTGATTTGCACGGGAGGGATGGTCTGGCTTCCTCAGTAGGCTCCCTCTTCCTGTCCTGCAGGGGTCAGAGGCCAGCTCCTGGACCCGGGGGAGGAGGGACTCTACCGGCATCAGAGTCAGCAAAGCCTGGGAGACCACCTGCTCCTGCCTCTCCTCCTGCTGATGTGGGCAGCAAAGCCCAGAGAGGGGAAGGACGTGTTCACAGCCACACAGCCAGGGACCAGGCTGGGAACAGACTCCTGACTTTCAAGCGAGGGACTTTGCAGTGCACCTCCCAGCTCAGGGAGTAGGTGCCAGGTGGGTACTGGGGGAGGGGGCACAGAGTGGGTGCTGGGGGTTCAGGGTGGGTAGAGGGGGGTGGGGGGGCCCAGCGTCTCTCACACACATAGTCACATACATACATTTTCAGGGATCAGGGAACTGCTTTGCATGCTCCTCGTTTGCTAAACAAAACTAAGCTAATATCTGGATTTTAACTGCTTCTGCAGCAGAGGACTTTTTTTTCTTTCTGGTTGGGGCAAGGAAGAGAAGCTGAGCTGCAAGGGGAAAGCCAGACAATGTGTCTTTCTTCCTTGATTGAAGATAGGTGTGATTAGGGTTTAGGCTGCCTGGCTCCTCTTCTGAGTGCGGGGGGGTGGGCATGGGGTGTCCTGGCAGCCTCAGAGCAGCGGGGGCTGGAAGTGCGTTTGCATACTGCAGAGACAGACGGGGGCCAGGTGCGTGGGCAGGTGTGTGGGAAAGTCCACGAAATCCCTGCTTCCAGGGAAAGATTCAGCATTGGCCGGAAGGGCCTCGCTTAGACAAGGCAATGGTCTGGGGGCTTAGGGGTTGCTCAGAGTGTGTCCTGAACCATGAAGCAATGCCACTGTCCCTGCTCACTCCTACCCCACCCCCACACACACCTCTACTGCCGAATAATTCTGGGGTTGCCTGAATCCTAGGGCTGTCATAGGATGGGTTTCAAATGCAGAGCTGGCACTCTGAAGAAAGCTTGCCAGCCCACAAGCCAGTAGCAGTGGACATGGCAGTGGAAGCAGAGCTCCCCATCAAGGTTCTGTCCACTTCAGGGTTCAGGGGCTGTGTCTATCACACTGAGATTGGGGCAGCGGGGCTTAGTAGATAGAGAGCGAAGGGCCACCCACCTGCTGTCTGTGATTTGTGTGCCCTCACCCACTCCCCTCTCCCCACATCCCAGGAGTTCCCCCTTGCTTCCTGCCATCTGAGTTGCAGTGTGTGAGCTGGAAGGCACTGGCTAGCCCTGTAAATGTTGCCTGGTGCCTCTACTTGTGCAAGGGAACTGAGGCCCAGAGCAGGAGGTGGTAGCCCAAAGTCATACTGCCGGTTAGTGGCAGAGCCAGACAGAAGCCGCGTTTCCCACCCCCCAGTCCAGGGAACTTTCCATCAGTTACTGGATTGCACATCTCCAGTGGGCTCCATTTACACAGACTACAGGGCAAACTTTGGCCCCTGAGGTTGTGTGGTGAGGGGGAGACCACTGCCGTGCTTGGAATGAGGCACTGACCCTGCCGAAGGTGGGGTGGTATGGGGACGGGGCCACCTGAGCTCTCAGGATGGCACTGGAGATGCCACCCGGAGTGTCACTTTCTTCAGTGGTGAGTAACAAGAGCCATGTATGAATATTGAAGCAAACTGGCCACCTTAGGGAGTGAAATGCCTCATCTGAATTCATTTTTTTTTCATCTGAATTAATTTTTGAGATACAATTTCCTGCTAGGAAATTGGCAGCTCCAACTACATCCTCAGTCCCTGGGCTCTGCATTCTCCCTGGACGTCGGAGAAGCCCCACTCCATGGCAGCCACATCCCAGCCAGGCAGCCAGACGCTGCCAGCCCGAGGACCAGGGACCCCAAGGGACAGACTGGGAGGTGCCCAGCGGAGCCCTCTATGGAAATCACTGATAAGGATGGAAATGTGCCTCCCAGGGCCCATTGTCTGCCTAGGGATTTGTGTGCAGAGCCGAGTCTGGCTCCAGCCTGCCCCCACCCACCCCTGCTGTGTGTTGGGGGTATGCTGGGCTGGCAGGGGTGGATGGACTGAGACATCCATCTCCTCTTCTGTATTCGGAGTTGCCTCTGCCTCCCTCTCATAAGGATACTTGTGATTATATTTAGGGTCCACCCAGAAAATCTATTATAATCTCCTTGTATCAAGATCCTTAACTTAATCACATCTGCAAAATCCTTTTGTTATACACTCTAACATGCACAGGTCCCAGGGATTAGGACATGGATATCTTTGGGGGCCTTTATTCAGCCAAACAACATGATTAAATTAAGGATCTCCAGATGGGAAAACTGTCTTGGACCATTCAGCTGAGCCCAAAGTAATCACAAGGGTCCTTAAGAGCCAGGTAAGAAGGTCAACAGCAGAAGAAGGAGCTCTGACGGCTGAGGCAGAGGTTGGAGTGAAGTGCTTTGAAGCCGGAGGAAGGGGCCATGAGCCAGGAGTACAGGTGGTCTCTGGAAGCTGGAAAAGGCAAGGAAACATATTCTCCCCTGGAGCCTCCAAAGGGAATATAGCTCTAGTGATGCTGATTTCAGGTTTCTGACCTCCAGAATTATAAGAGAAAAGATGTGTTGTCTTAAGCCACTAAGAGTGTGGTAATTTGTTATAGCAGCAATAAGAAGCTGATACAGCCTCAGTTGAGTTAACCTTGGCCTTCTGCATGGTCTTGCCACATGAGGTCTCTTATGCTTCTACCATGACATGTGTTGGTTTCGTCTGCACACCCGTTGTCTGTATGTCTGTCTCCCCACTCCTCTGTAAGCTCCTCCATAGCTTTCTCGGCTTCGATGAAGCTCCCCACCATCTCCCCATGAGCCTCATTCAGGGCTTTGCACTCTTAGGCACAAAATAAATGAAATGAGTCTGTGTCTTCTTTATTTATAGCAGTCGAGAGGAGCAGACTTCTGACAGCAGTAACTACTGGCTTCTCTGGCCTTGTTGTCTGACAGAACTGGAATCCCTGAGCACTGGTCAAAGGAGGGGAGCAGCCAACACCTGGCTGAAGCAGAGGGGTGTTAGGCTTCCCATTGGGGTAAGAGGCAGTTCTGACCATCTGTGGCAGCTAAAAAGAGGCCCTGTGAACACCGAGGTGGCCAGATCCCAGCCAGGGGAGGATTTCTCTGTTGGTCCCCGCTTGCACCCCTCTCCACCTGGGGATACTCTGATCTTCTGCGCTCTGCCCTGGAGAGGGCACCAGAGCTGTCAGACCTGTAGAAAGCTTCAGCTCAGAAAAGACCCAGTCCAGGTCGCACGCTTTACAGGCAGGAGAAATGATGGTCCAAAGAGGGGAAGTGACTTGCCTAAGGTCACACAGCAAAGGTGGACCTCAAAACAAGCTCAAAGACTCCTAGTCCAGTACCGCCTCCAGGAGACCGGGGATCTGGTACATGCAGCTGTCCTCCTTCCCGTCCTTCTGGGCAGGCTGGCCAGGAGCCGGGTGCAGGCGCCCTCTCACTTGAGGTTGTGCTGGCTCTCGCGGTGCCGCCGCAGGTCCACCTTGCGCTGGAAGCCCTTGGCGCACAGCTCGCAGCTGAAGGGCTTGAAGCCGGTGTGCTTCCGGCTGTGCGTGATGAGGTTGGAGCTCTGGCTGAAGGCCTTCCCGCACACCTGGCACTTGTGTGGCTTCTCACCTGTGGGACAGCAAGGCAGGGCGCGTCAGGGCTGCGCCTGCCAGTCCACCACCCTCCCGCCCTTCACACGCTTTATTTCATAGCCAGCCCCCATTCACTCTAGAAGCAATTAGAAAAGGGAGATAAACGAAAATAAAATTCTGACATCACCCACCCACTGGATTTTAAGGTTGGTTAGGGCAGGAACTGAGTCCATATTGTGTAATCAATATCCTCTGGCACTGGGCACAGAAGAGGCACTCGGAATGAATGAGTGAATGAATGAATGCATGAGTGAATGAATGAATGAGGGGGAACTTCACCAGCTAGTCCCACTTCCACCCAGGATACCCAGGGTGGCCATTTTGATGTGTTTCTTTCCAGTGTTTTCCTGTGTACCGGGGCACAATGCACCCATCTCTCTATCAGTGTGGCCCTCCCCTTCATAACGAGGATGCCCCTGCACCCTGAAGTCAGGGACCTTTTCAGGTGTCTTTCGGGGGAAGAGGGGGGCGTCCCAGAGGCCAGGCGGGAGCCCCAGCCGCCTCCAGCCCTGGTGGGCGGGCCTGGGGGAGCGGGCGCGGGGCAGCGGGGGGCTCACCGGTGTGGATGTAGGTGTGCTTCTTCATGTCCGACTTCTGGTGGAAGCGCTTGCCGCAGAACTGGCAGGGGTAGGGCCGCGTGTCCGAGTGGATGAGCAGGTGCGTGGACAGGGTGGATGAGCGCTTGAAGGCTTTGCCGCACATCCGGCACTCGAAGCTGCGCTCCTGCCGGAGGAAACGAGGCCCCGGGGGGTGAGGCGCAGGCGGGGCCTCGCAGCCTGGGAGTGCCAAGCTGAGCGTTGGACTGGACCTGGCCGGGATCCCCTGAGGAACAGGAGACTCCGTTGCGGTGGCCTCAAGCACAGGGACCAGGAGTGATGAGGCCTCCGGCCAGATTTTTCCTGTAACCTTCTAGTTTCCCACTCAAAATAAGCCTCCATAAATGTTTGTTGATTGACTGATGAACTGACTGATCCGGGAGTTTTTTCCAGGGGTTTGCATCATCTGACCCTGAATCCAGAGTGGGTTCCTGGTGGCAGGGATGGCTTATGGGGAAGCCCGGTGATACAATTAAAAGTCTGAATTATGGGGCCCCAATCCTAGCTTCTGATTCTTACTAGTCACGTGAACTTAGGCAAGTCATTTGACCTCCCTGAGATTCAGTCTCGTCATCTGTACCTAGGAACTAGAAGAAAGTGTCATTGGGAAGACTGGAAATAGAGCCCGAGCCTGGCACCGGCAGGGCACATGCTCACAAACGCACGGTCTCGCTATCGTTTCTGCTTTGCCCACTAGAGGTTTTATATTTATCCAGGTGTTAATACCAATGTCAGCTTCAGGTTCTCTCCCTGGAATTGAATTCTAAAAAAGTTGCTGACTCAGGCAGGGCTAAGGGAGAGGAGATGAACTTTCAAGCCTCAGTGTAAGATTCTAAGCTGAAGGCCGCTGCCCTGAGCACCCAGCGGGCAGGATCATTTCTGAATCTCCCCTGAAGTCACACCTGGGAAAGAGCATCTTCCGACTGTACACGAAGCCCACTCTGTCAATCAAGGACCCCAGAGGCTCATGGGCAGGGGTTTGGAGATCCATCCCAGGGGAGGGGGGCAGGAGGGACTCCTGGTGTCTGTCCCCCTCTGGGGTAGGGGGAGAGACCCAGGCCCAGCCCCCGAGGCCTCCTGGGGGAAAAGCAGCGTGGGAGTGGACAAGGGGGGCCCCTGCTTGGCCAGCTGCCCACCTGGGAGTGGACGTGCGTGTGCTGCTCCAGGCTGACGGCGTGGCCGAAGGTTTTGCCGCAGACGTCACAGGCGAAGGGCCGGGTCCCGCTGTGGGAGCGGCGCACGTGCACTTCCAGCCCATGCGGGGTGGAGAACACCTGGGGGTGGAGCAGACGGGAAGCCGCTGGGGCTGCAGAGGGAGACAGGCCAGAGGTCCCCCCGCCTCCCCACCCCGTCCACCTCTGCGGGGGTGTGCAAGGGAAGGAGGAAAGGATTGGCGGTTTGTGTGCTGTGTGTCCTGGGCAGGTCCCTTTCCCTGCTGTGGCTCAGTTTCCCATATCTGGAAAGCCCTTTGTGGTCGCTTGGAGTTATGTGCCCCAGAAAAATACGTTCCTCCTCTTCACCCATTCTGGTGGGTGTGGACCCATCATAAATAGAACCTTGGTGACGTTTCTTCAGTTAAGGTGGGGCCCAGCTGACTCAGGACACATCTTAATCCTGTGACAGAGGCTTTACGGAGGAGGCTACAGAGAGAGAAGCCGCAGGAGAAGCAAGAAGCTGGAAGCCAATGGAACCGGGAGAGAAAGGAGAAGACGCCGCCGTGTGCGTTGCCAAGGACCAAGGATCACCGGCAGCAGGCCCCCAGAACTCCACAGTCTTCTGGGAGAAAGCGTCGTCCTGCTGACGCCTAACCGCAAAACTGAGCCAATAAATTCCTGCTGTGAAGGCAACCCATTGCCTGATATTTGTTTCAGCAGCCAGGAAATGAAAACACCCTTTCCAGCCCTGTCTAGAGGCTGAAAAGCAGCATGGTTAAGGGCTAGGAGTTGACCAGAGCTCGGTTTGAACACTGATTCTGATATCTACTTGCTGTGTGATCTTGGACAAGTGACTTAACCTATCTGAACTTTAGCCCTTCATCTGTACACTGGAGGTACCTAAGCTCACCTCTCAGGGCCGGTGGGGTCCTGCGTGTCAAGGGGTTAGCACAGGTGCAGGTACATGGTAAGGGCTCAGTGAATGGTGATGAGGGCAAACATTCTGAATCCTTGATCCCACCAGGGCTCACAAGGTCCACAGTACCGGGAAATCCCAGCCCCCGTAGCTGCCAGCATGCTGGGGCGGGGGTGCAGAGCCACCTGCACTCCTGGCTGCCCACCTTGTTGCACTTGATGCAGTGATATGTGTCCATGCCTGGGGAGTAGTGGAGGCTGAAGTCCAACGGGGGCTCGGTGCTGGGCACTAGTGGGCTGCCGTACAGGCTGACAGAGTGCTCCAGGAAGGCGGACTGCATGGTGGAGGGGGCCTGCCGGTAGCTGTGGCCATAGGATGAGGCCAGGGCATCCCAGGAGAAGCTCGGCTTGTAGAAGGGGGGTGAGTCGCCGGGTGATGAGTCACCATCCTGGGCTCGGGACAGCACAGCGGGGCCTTCTGTGGAGAGAGTGGCACAAGCCTGGTGACCGTGACCTGTGGAGGGTGGTCCCGCCAGGGGAGAGGCTGTGAAGCCACCCAGACCTGGGTCAAATCCCCGCTTCTCTACTTATCAGCTCAGCGAGCTCGGGCAGTTGACTACCTCTTTCCGAGACTCAATTTCCCCTCTGTAACCTGGAGAGAATACTACTCCCTGGCTCACAGTCCATGAGAGCACGTTGGCAAGTGCTCAGCGTGGTGCGTGGCACTCAGGAAACACTCAGTACTCACGGGCCATGCTTGAGAAGGGAGGACGGTGAGGGAGGTGAGGGAGGCGAGGGAGGCGAGGGGGTGAGGGAGGTGAGGGAGGCGAGGGAGGTGAGGGTGGTGAGGGTGGTGAGGGAGGTGAGGGGGTGAGGGAGGCGAGGGGGTGAGGGAGGTGAGGGGGTGAGGGAGGTGAGGGTGGTGAGGGTGGTGAGGGAGGTGAGGGAGGTGAGGGAGGTGAGAGGGTGAGGGAGGTGAGGGAGGTGAGGGAGGTGAGGGTGGTGAGGGGGTGAGGGAGGTGAGGGGGTGAGGGAGGTGAGGGGGTGAGGGAGGTGAGGGAGGTGAGGGTGGTGAGGGAGGTGAGGGAGGTGAGAGGGTGAGGGAGGTGAGGGTGATGAGGTGGTGAGGGAGGTGAGGGAGGTGAGGGTGGTGAGGGAGGTGAGAGGGTGAGGGAGGTGAGGGGGTGAGGGAGGTGAGGGGGTGAGGGAAGTGAGAGGGTGAGGGAGGCGAGGGGGTGAGGGAGGTGAGGGGGTGAGGGAGGTGAGGGTGGTGAGGGAGGTGAGGGAGGTGAGGGAGGTGAGGGTGGTGAGGGTGGTGAGGGAGGTGAGGGGGTGAGGGAGGCGAGGGGGTGAGGGAGGTGAGGGGGTGAGGGAGGTGAGGGTGGTGAGGGAGGTGAGGGAGGTGAGGGGGTGAGGGGGTGAGGGAGGTGAGGGGGTGAGGGAGGTGAGGGTGGTGAGGGAGGTGAGAGGGTGAGGGAGGTGAGGGGGTGAGGGAGTGAGAGAGGTGAGGGAGGTGAGCAAGAAGAGATGGTGGTGATGGCAGCTGAGGTGTGAGGAGAAGCCCCTGGGCAGTAGCTGTTGGCACCCGGCTCTCCTCTGCACTTGACATTTCCTTGCACACTGGACAACTTTCTTTGCTCTCTCTGCGCACAGGCAGGCAGAAAGTGCCTGGGACCTCCCTCACCCCCAGCAGACACCGCCCAGCTAGTGACCTGGTGACGGCGGGGAGGATTGCTCTGAGATACGTGTGCGCCCCGCCCTTTCCCGGGGCTCCTCGGCGGCGGGATGAAGCTCTCGGTAAGAGGCTTGATAATGCTTTCTTGGCTGCCTTCCCTTCTCTTGCTCACTTCCCGACCCCATAGGTGTGTGTTCTGAAATCCCCTCCTGCCCCAAATAAATCTCTCGGCTTAGAATCCTTACCTCATAGTCTGCTTCTGAGAAGACCCAAACTTAGACACCCATTCCCCGCCACCTTCCCTCCACTTTGCTCCTTCATCTGAGGGTTTTGGTTTGGAACCCAAAATGCTTACTGTTGGGGGAGGGCTCCTTAGCTTTTCCAGTCCAGAAAGTGCCCCCCCACCTCCCCTCTGCAGTACCCTCCCTCCACCTCACCTCTGCATCGATCTGCCCAGCTGCTTCCTGCTGACTCACCCACCCAAAGGCCCTCACAAAGAATGAGCTCCGTGTCCAAGAGGGGTTCAGGCAGAAGCGGGAGAGCCCGGACTGCACCACATGACCATGCTGGTCTTTCCCCGAAGTCCATGACTCCAAGGGTCCCTGCTTCCAGGTGTCCACTCCCACCCCACTTTCCTTGACACTGGTTGTAGAATGGCCAGAGGGCACGGGCTGGGTACCTGGGGCTGAGGCCATCCTGGTCAAGCTCTGGTCTGGCTCCGGATCTGGCTCCTGCTTCAGACTGGTCCAATCGAGGCGCTGATTTGGAAATAGGGTGCCGGGGACAGGGTCATCGCTCAGCACCTGGTCTTTGGCCACTGTGGGGAGATAAGACCTTCAGCGTCACCACATATGGCTTTGGGGAGCCTGGAGGGAGCAAGGGGGGAGAACCCAATTCCTAGGGGGAGGGGACCCAGAGAGACATCCATTTTCTGTGGCTGATTGATTATGCTCAGGTTCTCTGCCCAGGTTGGGTGGGAGGTGGGTGGAGGCCAGGAGGAGACCCCTGAAGAGAACTGGGGACCAGTCTTGTTTGTTCTGAGCACTGCAACCCCAGCCCTAGATCAGACCTTCAGTTAGGACCTAAATGTCAGTAACTGAGGACCAGTTCCAATGCCATGCTCTCATTACCCCAAAGGATCACAAGAGATAGATGCCTTCATTCATTCACTCATTCCTTTCATTCATTCATCCATCCATCCAACCAACATTTTTTACCCCCCCGCCCACCACTCAGCATTCCAGACTCGGAGGAAGGGGCTATTTCCGGTGTGATGCTTGCTGCTCCTCCTCTTGTACGGAGCAGGGCACCCTGGGTAGGTGCCGTAGGAGGCCAGCCTGGGATCCTACTCACCAGGGGTGAGGGCAGGAGGCCAGGCCAGCTCATCCTCCAGGACACGGGGCTGGTGGTAGGTGTGAGCCTTCTTGCTCTTCACCAGGAAGGAGCGTGGCATTTTCAGTGTGCACCCCGCACCTGCGAGGAGGAAGGGGTGAGAAAGGTCAGCAGACACCGGGGGACTTCCTTCTCCACATTTGAGAACCTCCTCTTGAAATCAAACACCCATCCCAGTGTTGGCCTGCTCACACCGGCATGCCCTGAGTGGCCCTAGCAGCAGAGAAGGAAGGGCAGGGGCAGGGGCGTTCTGTCTGTGACACACTGTGGACCCCAAATCTAGGAAACTGCGTTTGAGTCCTGGTGGAGTCCACTGTCAGAAGTCATAGAAAGAGGTGATCTGAGCTTAGGTTTTGGAGTCAGATACTCTTGGGTTGGAATCCCAGCTCTGGCCTCACCTGCTGTGCAATCTGGGGGAGACACTTAAACCTTTCTGGTGAAGCACGAGGCCACCATTTCCAGGCCTGTAGTACTGATGGGCGCATCATGAGTTCCTGTGCCTGTCACAGCAGTGGCTGCAGTGAGTGGGATCCCCCTCAACTATGCAGGCTCCTGCGGGTGGGAAGCTGCTGCGGTCAGAGCTGGGCTGTACCTCAGCCATGGCCCCAGTCTGTCCTTGGTTCCTGGAGATGGGCCTTCCCTCTTGGGGGTTGGAGTTGTGTGTGGGGCTCCAGGCCTGAGAGGACACCCCCCCCCCAGCCCATTACACCTGGAGATTCGGAGGAAGAGGCTCAGATTCACCACCTGCAGGACCCACCAACTCCAGGAGCTGAGCGGTGGGTAGCCCGCCCGGCACCGCTCCTGAACCCCCCGTCAGTGGCATGGGGGAAGAAAGAGCCCCATGGAGAAAGCGAAGACCAAACGGGTTAAGGGACCTGCCCTTGGTCCAGAGTGGAGGTGGGGCAGAGGGGAGCTGGAGGAGGCAGGAGTGGAGCCCAGGACTCCCGGCTTCCTGTGAAGAGCCCTCCCGGGCAGAGAGCTTCTCCTGGCCCTCAAGGGCTCCCCAGCCCTGTGCCCTGGGTGAGGCTCTCTACAGGGCTCCTGGGAGGCAGAGGGCACCTTTGGGTGGACCTCTGCCCTCCCCATCCCCATGCCAAGCCCAGGCTGAAACTCAGAGGACGCCTCGGCCAGGGCTGGTTCGGTTAAATCCCCTGCTGGCCCACTGCCAAGGCTTGCGAAGACCCTCGTGGCCCCACTTCTGCCCCAGGGCCAGCCACCCTGCAGGGCTGCAGGGGTGATACGCCAAGCGCGGGAAAGGGATCACGGCAGCTTCTGAGCTTCGGGGAGGGCCCGGGCGATAAGGCCTTGGCCAGGGAGCAGGGTGGGAGGAGGGAGATTAGGGAGGGCAGCTCGCAGCTCTGCCTTCAGGGCAGGGAGGGGGCCCAGGGAGTCACCCCTTCCCAAGAGCGTGACCCAGAGTAGGGCAGAAGAGGGATGCTTGTAACTGTGCCCAGGCTGCCAGCTCCCCTTGCCCAGAGCCCCACTGAGGGGGGGGGGGCCGTCAGGAGTTTGGGCTGCGATGGCTCTGCCTGAGGTGACATCCCTAGGCTCACCCCCCTCCTTTTTGTGGGGCTTGTCACTGACCAGCTCAGAGCCTCAGGGTCCAGATCTGCCAAACAGGACTCATGATCTGATCTCCTGTGATTGTTGCAAGCAAAAAGCTCGCCTTTACTTATCACACGCAAACGTGTGAAGTGCGGGGAGGATGCCTGGGCCGTAGTGAGCACTCAGCTGACGGCAGAGCCTTTGCTGGCTGGCTGGGAACTTCAGGAGGGCAGGGGGTGCTCCTGTGGCTTCCCCAGCACCTGGCCCAGACGAGGCTCACCCTAAAGGACGGTGGACGAATCCACCGCCAGACGAAGGCGGAATGGATGCCGGGGACCCGGGTCCGAGCCTCAGATGTCACCACGGAACCCGTGATATAAGCAAGTCCCTTCCCTCTCTGGGCTCTAAAGTAAGGCTGGGTCCCTCAGGCCTCTGAAGTCCCTTCAAGCTGTCAGATTCTGGGCTCACAGAACAAAGGCTTGGCGTGGCGGGCTGTTGTCCCCAGGCTTGCAGAGCAGCCCTGCAGCCTTATCTCCCAGGGACACATCTTCCTCCTGCTGCCTCCTCCCCCTCCCCCGCCCCCACCAGGGCTCCCCGCACCCCCTTTCCTTCCCTCTTCTAACTCTTCGGTTCAGGAAACCCCCTCAGGAGGCCAGACCCTGGGCAGAGTGGGGGGGACCCTTGTGAGCAGGGGGAGGGGCTGGGGGCTGGGCTCCCCTCTTCCTTTGTTCTGTCGGGGCCTCAGAGGGCCGAGGTCTGTCTTTCCATCAAAAATAATCTTTTTTTTTTCAATATACAATAACATTTGATTAGTAAATCAACCAGAACCAAAGGTAGATGTTAAAGACACCAGGACAGAACAGCCAGGATCTATTTAGCCTTAGCTCCTTTGATCCTCACGTTGGTCGCTGAGGAAGTTCCGGGGCTGTTCCATTGTAGAGGAGGAATCGAGGCTTAGGACTTGCTCACGATCCCAGGACAGAGTGAGGCCGAGCTGGGGCGCTCAGCTCCCCAGGCCTCCGTGCTCTTGACCTCCAGACCACAGGCTGGGCATTTCCTCAGTGCTGACTGCGGGCCAGGCCCGCACTGAGGTGCTAAAGTGGAGACACCACGGCCTTTACAGCTCTAGGCTGTGCATTGCCACAGAACCTGACACCGTGGGCCCCGGAAGCAGGGATGGTCCTTGCAGATCATAGGTGGGGCGACCCAAGTTCAGAGATGAAGTGGCATGTCCCAGGTCACACAGCAGAGCTGGGGCCCAGACACACGCCTTGCACACCTCGCCCAGTTCTCTTCCCACTGCTCTCTGTGGTCTTTTCAAGACCCAATGTAAACAGCTTAAGGCAGGAGCAGGGAGGCTAGTTTTTGGGGCCAGAAGGTAGAAAAACCCAATTGCCCTCATCTTCAAGTCTTTTCCAGAACCCCAAAGGCCCCACATCTGTTCCTGAAAAGTCACAAGTAGAGAGGCAGGAGAAGGAACAGATGCCCTCTCCGAAAGCCTTGGTGTCCCCTCAGACTCAGAACTGGAGGACACCGCAGAGGTCAACCGATTCAAACCCAGGACCAGAAGCACAGCAACGACACTCCAGCAGTCACTGAGCTCATGCTAAGCACTTTCATTTACAGAGAAAGGCAAGGGTCTCAGTTTCTGGGTGATCTTCAGGGCCTCCTTTAGCGATCTCCCCCCAGCCCTTCCTTCCCTAGAAGTTGCTCTCTACTAAGCCGGGCAAAGTGTCGGTGGTGCACCCAGCCCCCGTGGCCAAGCCCTCAAGCTCACGGTGGGGGCCAAATGTACCCAACGAACTTCCTTTTGGCTCCTGTTAGCGAAGTTTAAAAAAAAAAGCACATACACACAGAAAAAAAAAACAGGAACCAATCACCTATACTGTAGTTAATTAACAACCACTCCGTTTTGATTCACATGAACCCGTTCTGAGAAAGAGCTAAGAGCAGAGATTGTGAAAGAAGCCTAAGATTTCTTCATAAAACAGAGGCCCTGATGGTATCGGGCCTCCGGAAAGAGGGCCGCTGTTAACATCTCTTCATAAACCCCCAATCCTGATAGAGGGTCCCCTGACCCTGAGTCAGAATCTCGGTTGGCACTTTTAGGGGGGACAGCTTCACAGCCCAGGCAGGGTCCTGCACCCGACTCCAGGTTGAGTCAGCTAAACAGGCCTGTGATTTGTATGCATTGAGGCTCTCCACTGGGTTGAGTCTGATTTTATGACCTTGAGCTTGACCACTTCAGTCACCAACCTGGCACCTGGTTTTCTTATCACATAAAAGGGACGGTTGGACTAAGATTTCTAAACTTCCCTTTTGCTCTAAAATCCTATGTACAATCCGTTGACCTTCGGTGAGAGCCTGACCCACCTTGACTGAGAAACTCATTGCTTGGGGTTCCCTTTTTGGGAGGGTTGGGTAAGAGTCAGTCATTTCTCAGGGTCAGCTACAGAGGACCCTTTGGACTTCCCTTATGTTTAAAGATGCTACTTAAGGAAAAACAATAACAACAAACCTTCTCATCTTAGAGTCAAGGGGAAATGAGCTCGGGTCATTTTATTTGAAATTTGGAAGGAGCTCTCAAATGTCTCCTCTAAAATTCAGAGAATGTAAGGTCAAAAGTGGACAAATGAAACACTTCCTAAGCCTCTCTATATTAGAGATGAAAGCAGCTCCCACTGGTCTGGATTCCTGGAAACTAATGAACAAAAAGCCACCCTCCAGACTGAGTAGGGTAAAGTTTTCTCTGGTTTCTGCCAAGAGTCAAGACGTTGGATCCTACAGCAGAGTGTGAAGTATTGGTGCAATCAGGCTATTTTCCCTGGGGGCAGTCTGGTCCTAGAGCCTTTGGGAATCCTTGTGCTCTCCAATGGGAGCCCCCTCCACCAGTCCCCCTGAAAGTCTGGACAATGGCCGGCACTGACTTTGAGTGACTCCTTCAATCGATCTTAAACTCTGAAGTTCCCCAAGAACCTTTCTGAAGGAACTTTCTACAGAGAAACCAGCATATTGACTCCAAACCCTATGAGGTGGTCAACTTTACGAATCTCTTTATTCAAGGTATTCCTTCTGCATCATCTCTGAGGACAAGGAACTCACAACTTTGCTAGACTTGGGAATATTTTACCTGGGGCCTACTAAGAAACATTGAGGCATGGGCCCAAGCGGGCAGTTGCAGCTCAGGTATCTTCTAATATCTGTCAGATCCATGTCCAGACTGTAAATAAACTTTCCCCAAGAATCTGATGAAAGCTGTGGACTTTCAATGTACAAAGATGATTCTTTGGACCCCCCTTAACAAGCCCTATTTTAAAGGGAGCCCCTCTCCCCAGGCGCTCAAAGACTCTAACCTGGTTTTTCTTCAGAAGTGGGTAGAAAAGGGTTTGACAAACACAGGGAAAGGAGAGCTGAGACGCCCCCTCCCACCTGTGCCCTGTGTTCCTGGAGGCCGGATGGCAGTGCGGTGAAAAGCGCAGCCCTCTCTTGGCAGTAGGCTCTGGACCAAAGAGTACCTGACTCTAAAAGTGTCCCAGGAACTTCTGTGAAGGTCACCTGAGGTTGTGGAACATTAGGGCTAGAAAGTCCTTCAGAGTTCTCTCAATCGCACTCTCTTATTTGGCAGGCAAAGATAGGCCCATGTGCCTGGAGAAGCGGGCGCATGTGTGTCCAGTCGGGGACACCAACCCAGGCTCCTCAATGCCTTGTCAGGATATGCGCTGCCAAGTGCCTGGAGGAGGTGGGGCACGTATGACATTTGGGCACACAGGTGATGTCTGTCAGCCTAAAACCGAGTTTGGAGAAGTGTGTTCACATAGAGCTCATGGAAGGCGTGCTTCGGCTACGAGCCGCAGCATTTCAGAACAGACTGATCTCGGGCCGTATCCCTTTACCAGCTCTTCTCCCCACTTCCGAGGGACGAATGCTACATCCTATAAAAGATTTTCCAGCCTACCATCTTCTCCCTATAACTGCAAAAGAAACTAGGTGACCTGCTTTAAAACAAGCCAAGGCAGACATGCAGATTTAAAAAGAAGAGCACAGAGATGGCATTTGCAAGCACTCACCTGGTGGAGCAGTTCCGCTTTCCAGGCTTCTCGCTAGCCAGAGGGTCCTGTGGTGGGAACCTCGCACCCTCTCTCTGGGGACCGGCCTCCACTCTGTCAACTTCGCGACTCTCTGCACAAATAGACACTTCTCCTTTTTTTCTGTGTGTGTGCTTTTTTTTTTTTTCCTCTTCTGTTCCCCTCCCTGATTTTCAATCTGATTATTTATGTCAAAATCTGGCGGTGAAGAAGCAGCCAATGGAGAAAGAGCAAGAGCTCGGCAGTATTTGCTTATCAAAACTTTCCAGGACTCAAGGCTCTGAATTCTCATCTCTAATTCTTGACTCTTGGAGCAGTACTCTTTCCCTCCAAAAATTTTGAATAGCATCTGAATGAGGAAAAATAATTGCTAAATTATTAGATTTTTTAAAATTTAAATTAAAAAAAAACCTAAACTGCTTTTTGTGTGGAGAACTCCTCCCTTCTCTTCCCCTCCCCTCCCCTCGACTCCCTTCTCCTTCTTTCTCTCCCTCCCTCCTTCCCTCCTTCTTTCCTTCCCTTCATCAGCTTAGCGCCCCCACTCCTCAGGGGCACTCTGCTGCAAAACCCCATCATCTGTGAACCTCAGGCTGCTCTGGGAGAGGCCCCTTCTGGTGGTGCAGAAGTCACCTTTGAGAAGAAATGTCACCCTCCCATTTCCCCACCTAGAACGGGTGGAGGAGTGGGCTGAGGTGTGGTCGTGAGTGTAGGGACCACTTCCCTCTCAGTCAGGGAGAGTCTCAGCCTCGCCAAGGGGACCGAGTACCGCCAAGGACAGATTTCGTGGCGCGGGCTGCAGGTCCAGGCACTGGCGTTTACTGCCATCTGGCGGGGGCAGAGATGACCCGAGTGAGGTCCATGGGAAACGTCAAGGGGGTTTCTGCTCACCAGAGTGCAAGAGACGCTCTTGGGGAAAGCTTGGCCAGCCAAGCTCCGACGTTTCATCCCATTTGGCACGGAGCCCCCACCCCTGATCCGCCCCCGTCTCCTTCCTCTTCTGCTCCCTCTCGCCTCCTCCCGCTTAGGGGATGACTGATTTATTTCAGGAGGTTTTGCATAAAACGATCCCTCCACAAAATAGAGCACTGTTAGGCTGATTTGCATGCTCTTCCAGTACAAGCAGGAGAGATTATTTTTCCCTCGTAAAGAAAACACGTTTGGCAACAGGAAGCCCCAACTTAAACTGGAAGTTTGGGGATCTATGTGAAGAGAAAGGGGAGGTTTCAGGCAAGGTCCCTCCACAGCTGTGATGCCACCCTGGCCAGGGTGATGCTGGGGGCACAGGACCCAACGGCCACCACCAGACAGGGGACAATGGCTCCTGGACCCTCTTCTTGGCAAAGAGAGATTTGCAGAAGCATCTCGAGTGTTTTTTGAATGCCCAACACTGCTAAGGGGTCATGGGAACTGTTTGTTATTATGCGGAAAACTTTTTAAAAAATTCATCCTTAACTCGACAAGCCTCCATTTCCTCATGCTCTCACTTTCAGTACATGCACATTCATGCTGTGCTGTTGTAAATCATGGTGTCTTTTTCCTCTGAACTTTATTTACGTACTTCCTAAATTCATTTGCAGCCTTTAGGATCATCTTCAATGGTTTCACATTTTTGTCCTGGTTTGCCTCACCAAACACTTCACTTGGGGTATTTAGTTGTTTGGGGTGTTTTCTGGTATGAAGGCACTGTATCACCCAGAGACAGTTCAGCACCTGTCCAGAGGCTGTAATCTGACTTCAGGGTCCTTAGCTTCCCCCTCAGGAACCACTTCAGGGGCTCTCTTCCTAGGCCAGGGGCCCAGCGCAGAGGTGAAGGCAGGACCTTACCCGGAGCCACCCTGGAATCTGCTCCATTGGAGAGCAGTGTCTGGTCAGCAGCCCCCAACCCAGAGTTCCCAGCCCTCACCCACCCCTGCAGCTTCCGCGCCCAGGGCTCTCCGCACTGGCCCTGTAAGACCGCCTGCAGGGCAACACCACAGCCTGAGGCCAGTGCCTTTATTTATTATTTTTTAAAGATTTATTTTTAATGTATTCACCTCCCCCACCCCCACCCCACCCCGTCTACTTTTTTTAAGACGACTCCGGGAACCAAACCCAGGGTCTCCCATGTGGGAGGGAGGTGCCTAATTGCTTGAGCCACATCTGTTTCCCGTCTGTGCCTTTATGTACCCTTTCCTAAAAGGCAAACACCTCCCCATCCCCATGTCATTCACTCGTTCATCCCGTCATTTATTCAATCGTTACTGTTGGATGCCTTCCCCATGCCGGGCCCCTTCCCCCTCCCTCCCTCCCTCCCTCCCTTGTCAAATGCGTGCTTATTCATTATCTACCATGTACCAGATGCTGGGGTTTCAAACAAGACCCACATAGGGGCCTGTGCAAGCTCCTTCCTGGTCTAGCAGGTGGAACAGACCAGTACCCTGGACTTTACATTGTGGGGTGATAAGTACCGCAATGGGGTAAACATGGTGTGTGAAGTGAGCAGGGAGTATTGGGAAGTGGACCCAGATTTGGAGGGTCAGCCTAGGAAGTGATATCTAAGTTGATATCACTACGTTAAGTTAGTTGGGGGAAGGAGAGGAAGAATATCTAAGAAGAGAAACAGCACGTGCAAAAAGCTGGAGAAGAGCAGCCAATTTCAGAATAGGTAGAGCTTGGAGACTGAAGGGAAGGGAAGGATAGGACATTTGAGAGATTAGCCTAGAGAGGAAAGAAGGAACAAGAGCAAGGTAGATTCCTCCCTGATTTAAAAAACTTTCATGATTTCTCTTTATCTACAGAGGGGAAGAATCTCCGCTTCAGAGATTAGCACTCAATGTTTTTTTAAACAATGTCAGGACTCTCAAATGACAGCACTTTTTCAGAAGCAAGTTGCAGAAGCCCAATTTAAACTAGTTTAATAAGAACAACAAAACAATTCGTTCATGTCACTGAAAAATTTTAGCTTCAGGCACGGTTGGATCCAGATGCTCAAATGATATTGTCTGGAATTTCATCGCTGTCTCAGGACATTTGCATTTGTTATCCCCTCTGCCTCAACGGCCTCACCCCCATGGCTGACTTCTTGTCATTCAGGTCTCAGCTGAAATGTCACTTCTATAGAGAGACCCTTTAGGACAATCAACTAAAGTCCCAAACACAGTCACTTTCTGTTCTATCAGCCTACCCTTTTTCTTCTTTGCATTCATAATTACCTGGAAATATCTTATTTATCTACCATCTTCCTTCCTTCTTTTTTCCTTTTGTCTGACTTCCCACAAGGAATGTAGGCACTATAAGATCAGGGATCGAGTGTGCCTGGCTCACAGCTGGATCCCCAGTTATTGGAACAGTGTGTGGTACCTGCTGTGGTACATGGTAGGTACTTATGAGGTATGTATAGAATGAATAAATGAGTGAGTGAATGAATGAATAGCTCTTCATCTCTCATCTCCACTTTCCTTTGTGTTGGCTTTATCCTCTGGATGGACTTAGAAACCCAGTGGAAAGAGAAGCCCTTTCTCAAAAGCTTCAGTAGGAGTAGTAAAGTTGACTCTGATTGGTTCAGTTTGGACCAGAAGCCCGTCCCTCCACCAACCACTGTGGTCAGAGGGATGGATGTGGGTCTCTCATTGGCCAGGCCTGGCTCTTGTGCCCACCCATGCCAACACCACATGGACTAAGAGTGGAGGAAGGAATGGGCTGGGCTTAGCAGGATGGTTTTCTTGCACAGAACAAGGCTGGAAAGGGGTTGGGGCTTCTGCCATCTGCCTTCTGTCTTTTTGGCATAGCCTGAACATTTGTGTCCTTTTCTGCTCGAGAACCAAAGCCAAACTCCCGCCTTTGCCCCTCTTGTTCCCCCTGCCCAGAATATTCTTTCTCTTTGGTCTCCTTCACTTTCTTAAATCCCCACCATCTTCACAGTCCAATTCACCTCTCACCTCTCCGGAAGCCTTTCCAGACCCCATGGGGATCACCCGTGGTCTACAAGATGCTACCCCATCACAGCCCTTGGATTCTTGGCTTGCTAGGCTACTTGAGGGTACGCCTCTTGCTTCTCAATTAGACCCCGGGGACAGGAGTGTTGTGGGATCCTTCCTTGGCAGGCAACGGGCACGGACCAGACCCTGGGTAAGCCCTGGTCTGCAGGAATCGCCATCAGGGTTGAACAACTATGAGCTGCCTTTACGAAGGGCAGGGCAGTGTGGAGCCTTCTCTGGCAACATCTCAGGCATGCGCAGGAGGGGTAGGAGGCCATTTGCCTGAGAGCACGAGTGCACGTGCATGAGTGTGAAGTGCAGGGGGATCGTGCCTCTCTCGGTGGGCATCAGGACCAGATTCTGGTCCCAGCACCACCTCTCATTAGCAGTATGACCTTGGGGACCTTTCTAGCCTAGACTCCGAATGGCCGCAGAATGCAGAAGGCAGCAACCATGAGCTGAGCCCGCCTGACACCAGCCTTGGGAAGGCAAAGATGGACCCTGTGGTCCTTGCCCTCCTGGGGCTCCCAAGAGTTCCCAAGAGCCAGTCTTTCTACGCTTATCTGCACATCAGAAAAGTACCCACCTACTCTGCCTTTGCCAGGAGCATGCTGAGGGATGGACCCAAGTTGGTAACAGGCAGGGGACTGAAAATCATCGGTTTAGTCATTCGGCAGATTGCAGAGCTCCTTCCAAACCAAGGGGCTGCATGAAGTGAAGGTGGAAGGAACCCTGCATGCAAATGCTGCCTGCCAGTCGGGGATGGCACCGCCCTCCCTCACTCCAACCCGGTAATAGAAAGTGCCCTTCGTTCTACTGGAGGAAGCAATTTACCATAATGCCACGTGGTGGCGCTCCCGCCCCCTTTCCCTTGAACAAAAACCTGCCAAACAGTAAAAACAATAACCGTATTTATATAACTACAGGTTAAATTATAAGAGTAATATTTGATCAGAGTAGGAAGAAGGATAAAATAAAAGAATATGCACCTCTCATCATCCCAACAGCCCTCCTGCCATGCATCTCAGGATGGGGTGGGCAATATTCTGATGGAAGATGACAAAGCGTGGTCCTGGGATATTTCACTTCATGAACTGGCTGGCTTGTTCCAGAAGAGAATGACAGGAAATGGGCTTAGAGAAATTGGGCAGAGAAGCTGGGGTGCTTGACATGGGCAGGGGTTTACGGGGAGAGCAGTGTGAAAGAGCCTGTATTCCAGTCCCGTAGGATCTGTCAGATGCCATCCAGCGACCCTGGCAGGGGCATCAATCAGGGGCACAGCAGGACTCCAGGTCCAGGTTTAGGAAATAAACAGGTACGGAAGCCCGTTCTGCTGCTTCTACTCCAACAATGATTTCTCAGCTGAGGCTCCTCTTCAGAAAGCCTCTCGTTTTGAAGCGCAGATGTTCCTGGTGGGGAGCCAGTTGTGGGCTTCAGCCGGTGGGGGCATGGTCTGGGCTCCCTGCCCAGCTGTCCTGCTATGGGTTCTCAGAGAACACGTGGGACCTTCACCTGCTGGGCCTGGACAGGACGCCCTCTGCCTTGTGATGCTGAGCCCTACTCTGATTCCTCACGACCAGATAAGCTGGACAGGGAAGAGAAGATTGGGGCCTCTGGGCTCTCACTGCTGGCCTGCAAAGTGGCCTACCTGGCATCTCTGTGTCACAGTGTGAGCAAACAGGGCAGAGGCACCAACACTGTCACCTGAGATTTCAGAAGGTCCAGAGACAGACTTTGCAAGGCCACATAACTCATAAGAAGTGGAGCTGGAACTGGGACCCTGGCTCCCTAACGCCTATTGGAAGCCCTCCATACTGACAATCACTGTGTAATTGTTTCCCATCTAGACACCTTAATGTACAAAGTGTAAATCCCCAGTGGCAATTAATGGAGCAGGTCACATCTGACTCTCTGGAGTCACTCAGGTGAAGCTGCAGCTGGGTTTTGATACACAACATCTGCATGATCTTGGGCAGGTCATTTAGCATCCTCTGAATCTCAGACTTTCCGTCTATAAACTGTGGCTAAAGATAATGCCTCCTTCAGGTTGGGGTAGGTAGCAAAGGAGAGAATATACATAAAAACATTCTATCAAGGCTAAAATGCTTATAACTGTGTGTCACTACGTCCCAGCAGAAACATCCTACAGCTGGCTACAGAATTCTCCCCTTTCTGTCTATAATAGCCACTAGCAGCAGTACCTTCTGGGGAAGCAAACAAATACAAAAGAGGGCGGTGCTAGCCTAATTCCTATCAGATGGGCTGTGCTAATTTACATGACAGGTCCATTGTTAATGAAGCACCTGACCTTTGGTTACAGCTCCATAAACTCCAGAAAACTTCTGCCTCTGCCATCTCTGGACACTCAGAGCAATCCCACTGTGAAGCTGCAGAGACACAGGAGGAAGGAATGAAAGGTTTTCGAACACTTACCATGAGCCAGGTATGGCGGAAGTACTTCATGAACCTCATCTCTAAATCCGCGTGAGCATTTTGCTAGTTGGGATGCGTGGCCTTGTGTCCACAGTTGATACATCCTTGAAAAGCGGTCTGTCAACTCATTTCTGTAAAATGAATGGTTTGTGGTTTAAAAAAGGAAATGTGAAATAAGCCCATTGGCAGAGTATAAAAGAGGTCCTTTAAAAACTATCCCCTAGTCCCTTATTTGTACAAAGGAGAAAGTAGAGGTCCCGGGAGATCTAGAAGCCAGATCTAGAACACGGGGATCTCACTGCCTCATGATTAGGAGCTTAGATTTTTCTTCATTGCACATTCCATTTTTTAAAAATCATCAAATACTTTTTCAAGTTTTTATTATGAAAAATTTCAAGTGAAAAAGTGAAATGAACCAGGTCCAGCGAACACCCACATATTGACCACCTAAATTCAGCAGGTTGGCATTTGCTGTAGATGGCTGTCTCTCTGTAAATGCCTGTGTATGTATATATAAATATGTTTTGTTTTGATAAACATTTTGAGAATATATTGGAGCCATCATGACACTTAACTCTAAAATACCTGGGCACATATTTCCTAAAGTAAAAATATTTCCCATATAAGCACATCAACTGCAATATCATTATTACACCTAAAAAAATTATCAGTAATTCCCTAACATTGTCTAATATCCTGTCAATAGTCACATGTTTATGTTTCCCATTTGCCCTAAAATATTTCAATAATGGTTCTTTTAGAACCATTATTCAGCTAAGTTTCAAGCACTGCCTTTGCTTATTGTTTCTTTAGTCTCCTTTAGGATGGAATAGCATCCCCTACCTCTTTAACACTTTTTTTTCCAAAGAGCTCAGGCCAGTCTAGTAGAAGGGTCCATATTCTGGACATGTGTGATGGTTTCCTTAACCTGTTCCTCCACCTCCCATATTTACTGTAAACCAGAACTTAGGCCCAAGACTCGGTTGATTCAGGTTAAATATTTTTGGCAAGGATACTTCAAAGATGATGTTGTGTGCCTCATGTTGTATCATATGCAGAGGTACCTAATGTCAGCTTGTCCTACCTCAGTGATACTAAGTTTGGTGACTTGGTGAAAGTGGTGAGCCAGCCCTTTTCATCATGGAGGTGAGTTAAGAAATAATCTGGGAAGCAAAATTTGCCCAATGGATAGGGTGTCCATCTACCACATGGGAGGTCCGCGGTTCAAACCCCGGGCCTCTTTGACCTGTGTGGAGTTGGCCCATGCGCAGTGCTGATGCATGCAAGGAGTGCCGTGCCACACAGGGGCGTCCCCCTCGTAGGTAAGCCCCACATGCAAGGAGTGCACCCCGTAAGGAGAGCCTCCCAGTGCGAAAGAAAGTGCAGCCTGCCCAAGAATGGCGCCACACACACAGAGAGCTGACACAACAAAAAGAAACACAGATTCCCAGTGCCACTGATAAGGGTAGAAATGGTCACAGAAGAACACACAGCGAATGGACACAGAGAACAGACAACTGGGGGAGGGGGAAGAAATAAATAAGTTAATTAATTTTAAAAAAAGATTCAAGAATTAAAAAAAAAAAAAGAAGTAATCTGTGGGTAGGACTGAGTCATATCTGCCTCAAGACTCCATCATTGGGAGTGGATGTGGCTCAGGCAGCTGGACGCCTGCCTCCCACATGGGAGGTCCCAGGTTTGGTTCCCAGTGCCTCCTAAAGAAGACAGGCGACAACAAGCAGACAGGGAGAAAAACAATGAGCAGACAATGAGCAAAAACAACGAGCAGACAATGAGCAAGAACAATGAGCAGACCACAAGCAAACAGACAAGGGAGCTGTCTCGGGGCGGGGAGGCAGATAAAAATATTTTTTAAAAAACACAAAAACTTCAACATCAACTCTTGCTGGAATTTCCAGCCTGCCAGCTTCCCCTGGGGAATCTGGACTCAAGACTTCAATATAACCTTTTCCAGTTTCCAGTCTGCAACCTGCCCTACAGAGTTCAGACTTGCCAACCCCCGTGGTCACATAAGCCAACTCCTCATAAGTCTGAGTGTGTATCCTGTTGGTTCTGTTTCCTCACAGCCTTTCCTCTAATGATTTCAGTATCCACTGATGATCCTTGCCTGAATCATTTACAGTATGTCACTGATGATTGGAAAATGACAATTCTTTTAATCTATCGTTCCTTCTAAAATTATTATCTGGTATTTTTCTGGAAAGCTTTCCCTCATTGACTGAAGATCAGTTTTTCCAAAAAATGAAAGTGTAAATGATTGATTTATTTCTCTTTAGTTACTAATTTTCATAGCGAGGTATTGCTATACTCATTTTTCCTTTCTTTTTTTCTCCTTTGTTTTTTCTCCCCTTCCCCCTACCCCTACCCCCTGCTGTTTTTGCTGTCTGTGTCCATTCACTATGTGATCTTCTGTGTCTATTTCTCTTTTTGTCTTCTCTTCTCATTCTCTCCTCTAGGATTCACCAGGATTTGGTCCTGGGGACCTCCTATGTGGAAAGAGGTTCCCTGTCACGTGTGCCACCTCATTTCCTAGTTTCTGTTATGTCTCACCTTGACTCTCCCCTTTGTCTCTCTTTTGCTGCAACACTTGCTGCATGGGCACTGGCTCACCACACGGGCATGCCCCAGGGATCGAACCTGGGTCCTCCCATATGGTAGATGGAAGCCTAATCACTTGAGCCACATCTGCTTCTCTCTCCTTTTTTGATAAATTTGAGTATCACCATGAACTCATGAATTTTTATTTTCTTGATGTTTCATATTAAATTATAGAATTCTTTTTTTATGGTCAGTTTTCTCAGATGTTGCCGCTGGGAGCATATGATGGTCTGGCTAATGTGTTAACTCAGCCAGGTAATTGTGCCCAGTTGTTCGAGCAAGCAAGTACTGGGTTAATTGTAACATTTATGGACTTCAGTCACCAGTGACTTTACTACATAGATAGCTGATTACATCCACATCAATTAGGGAGATTGCTGTCAGCAATGAATGTTGGTTTAGCCAATCAGTTGAATCCCTTAAAAGGGGAAGTGATTTCAGCATTGAGAGAGAATTTCCCAGCTCATCTTTGGTCAGCCAGCATCTCCCGGAAACTCATCAAGGACATTCACTGGACTTTCATCGGAGCCCTTGGTATGCAGCCTGTCTGCAGAACCTGACTTGTGCATCCCCACAGTTGTGCAAGAGACTCTTATAGAATCGCAAACTATTGACTGATATTTTATGTTGATTCTGTTTCCCTAGAAAACCCAATACAGAGCACACCCAAGCTGGGTGTCCATTTGACATCCGCCCATCAGTCTACAGCATGTAGACTTTCTGACACAAGTCAACAGCCCACTGTACTTTCCCTGCCTCACTTCTGGAAGCAGCCATTTCTTCAAGCCTAGTTCCTTAAGGTGAGGGTGAGGGATGATATCTAGAAACCAAGACATAGGTATTGGGAGTACCTGCTTCTAAGCTATTTCAGTGTTCAGAACTAGGAAATTGATTTTTTTTTTTAAATTAAGGGTTAACATCGATATTCCTGGTTTTAAATTTAGCATTACAGGTTTATTTATTTATTTTTAAGTGAGTAAGTGGTTTTTATTTATTTAATTATTTTTATTTTATTTTATTTTTTAAAATTTATTTCTCTCCCCTTCCCCCTGCCCCAGTTGTCTGTTCTCTGTGTCTATTTGCTGCATGTTCTTCTTTGTCCGCTTCTGTTGTTGTCAGTGGCATGGGAATCTGTGTTTCTTTTTGTTGCATCATCTTGCTGTGTCAGCTCTCCATGTGTACCGCGCCATTCCTGGGCAGCCTGCACTTTCTTTTGTTCTGGGCGGCTCTCCTTATGGGGCGCACTCCTTGCGCGTGGGGCTCCCCTACGAGGGGGACACCTCTGCGTGGCGCGGCACTCCTTGCATGCATCAGCACTGCGCATGGGCCAGCTCCACACGGGTCAAGGAGGCCCGGGGTTTGAACTGCGGACCTCCCATGTGGTAGATGGGCGCCTTAACCAATGCTTCCCTAGCATTATAGATTTATAAAAAACTTCTTTAATTTTATACTTATATCTCCTTTCTTTAATATTTGCAATCTTTGTTTCCAAAAATGTTAGCATTTTTACAGCTGGATAGTCTTCCATTGTACTATAGTTTATTCATTTAGTCCCCTATTGATGGACATTAGGGTTGCTTCCAATGTTTAGCTTTTACAAATAATGCCATGATAATCTTGTGCATATGTTTCGCATGTGTTTGTGTGTGTAGGTGTATCTTCGGGGTAGATTCCAAGAAGTGATATTGGCATGCTAAAGGGCCAATGCACATGTAGTATTCGTAGATATTGCCAAATTCCTCTCTATAGAGGTTGTACCATTTTACCTTCCCACCAGCTTTTGGTGAGCGTATCTGTTCCCCACAGCCTTGCCAGCCCAGCACATTGTAAAACTGGGATTTTTGCCAGTCTGATAGGAGAAGAACAGTGTCTCAGGGTAGTTTTAATTTGCATTTCACTTATGATGAGGCTGAGTAAACTTTCGTAGGTTTAAAGGTGATTTGCATTTCTTTCTCTGTGAACTTTCTGTTCATATCTTTTGCGCTTTTTTCCTATGAAACTTTTGGCTTTTTTCTAGATTATTAATTGTTCTCTGTATATTAGGGAGGTTCGTCTGTGATGTAAGTTGCAAATATTTTCTCTGGTCTTAATTATCTTCTGACTTTGCTTATTTTCTTTTTATTGTACAAAAGCAGGCTTTTCCCCCCAAGGTAATCTATTTGTCAGTTTTTTTTACAGCTTCTGACTTTTTAAGCCACTTTTAGAAAGGTTTTCTTCGCTCTCATATTACAAAGAATTCACCCATGTTCTCTTCTCGTATTTGCATGGCTTCACTTTGACACTTAGAATGCTGGTCCATTTGGAGTTTATTCTAGTGAAGCTTGGATCTAATTTTTATCTTTTTCCAAATTGTCACTGCTTATTCTTAAGGAGAGGCATACAAAAATAAAACCCCTAGTTGTGAATGCTTCTGCTTTTGACGAGATTGTCTCATAGTGATCACAGATATCTAACATCCAGCAAACTGTAGTATGGGCTGGTACATTTATTACAAGGGCTATATAATGATATGGTCAGGGATTTGAGTGGGAGGTGGTCTACCAAGGGAGACAGATAGACTAGGATTTTAAAGTGAAACTGGCAGACATTAAAGGCAAGACTATACCCTTGCCAACATTTAACAGACAACCTCTCCCCCTTCCTTCCTCAATGTTCAAACCCTCCATGGCTCCCCATTGCTCACCTAGAGGCTTCTTATTTCGTTCAAGTTTCTCCATATGCTGCCTTTCTTACCTCCCCATCATGCATATCCTAAATCTGACCATTTATCAACAAACGAGCCATATGTGGTCTTGCCTCATGCCTTTGCTCAAGCTGAATCTTCCTCCTATAAAGCCAGTCTGCTCCATCACCATTTGCCATGATTTGCCATGATTAAAACAGAAGCAAAGCCCAGATCCCACCCCTGCGAGTAAGTTTGCCTCATCACTCCTGAGTGTGGCCTTTCCCTCCTTTCATCCCCAGTTATTCTGGCCTGGCTGGACCTAAGTCTGCATTATGGTCTGATCAGAGTGTCCCTCGCCCTTCTTCCCGGCTGGACTCCATGTCATTGCAAGCAGGCCACAGAAATATTTATTGAGTGCTCACACTGTGGCAGGCACTCTGCTAAGCATTTACATATGTTCCTCATGGAACTGTGTCAGCAACCTTCTGAGTTAGGTATTGAAAATACCAGCCCATTCTACAGATGAGAAATCTTGGAAGCTTGGAGACTCATCCAAGGCCATGTCCCTGGGAAGTTGTTGATCCTCCTGGCTCCCAGACCAACCCAATTCAACCCGGGCCTGGTTCACTCACTCACTGCACATTTTCACCCTCACCTTGGGCCACCACAGTCAATTCCCCCAGTATCAATTACCCTCTGAAGACCAGCACCTCCCAAATCTTGGACACTGCCTTCTCACCTGTCCCACAGCGGTGTCAACTCAGCCTGTTCCAAATTGATTTAACTCCTGCACTCCCATCTGGCTTCTCTTCCTGTGTATCAGAAAGTGGCACCACTCACATTCCCAACCAGAAGCCTGGGGTCACCTTCCTTCTCTATCACCCCACTTCCAATCACCACATCCTGTGGGTGACACCTAATAGCACTCCACCTCATGCTCCAACTCCTTAGTCCAAGCTGCCATCACTTCTTCCCCAGAACACTGCATCACTTTCCTACATGGTCTCCCCACCTCCTGTCCTGGCCCTTCTCGCCATTCCCTACATCACAGCATGTGTCAACCCAATTATAACCCTCAGGATCAAGATTAAGTTCCTTCACATGGTTCACAGACCCTTTGTGATTTGCCCCTGCTTGTGTCTCTAATGATGTTTTAGTTTGCTAGGCTGCTGAAAGCAGATACCATGAAATGGGGTGGCTTTTAAAATTACGAGTTTATTAGTTTACAATCCTACATTTCGGAGGCTGAGAAAAACGTCCGAATCAAGACATCATCAGATGCTTTCTTCCTGAAGACCAGCAGACTCCTGACACATGGCAAGACACACAGAGGCATCTGCTGGGCTCTCCCTCCTCTTCAGGATTTCATTGCGTTCAGCATCTTGCTTGTGTGGTGCTCTTTCCTCTTCTGCCCTCTCTCTTTCTCTTCACCGCCCCATTCATCCTGTTCATAAAGGACTCCAGGACAAGGATTAATACCCACCCTTAACGGAAGTAACCTAGTTAAAGGTCCTACTTACAATAGGTTTATACCCACAGGAGTGGATTAGCTTAACATGGTTTTCTGGGGGTACCTTCTGTAGTAGTTTCAAAGCACTACAAGTAGTTAAGAGTCAGATGCCTGGGTTTGAATCCTAACTCAGCCATCAGCTGAGGCAAGTCTCTATGACTCAGTTCCATTGCCTACAAAACTACACCTAGTATATAGAATTATGTAATAGGTATAGTTTGAATCCTAACTCAGCAAACAGTGAAGGCAAGTCTCTATGACTCAGTTCCATTGCCTACAAAACTATACCTATTACATAGGATTATTCTGAAGTTTAAATGGGCACATGCAAAACTCACAGAACAATACCTGGTATTTAACACATATTACATGTAAGCTAATATTTTTATTTCTTGCTTCTCTTTCATCTGCATGTTTCATTCCTATCATTCATACTCCTGGTAGCTCACCAACTGCTCCCTGCTCTTTCATACTTCGGGTTTTGTTTTTGTTTTTACACATGCTCCCATCTCTGCCTAGAATATTCTAGCTCTCCCTCTCTTTTCTGGGATAACTGCTACTCACCCTTCACATTTTAACTGAGATGTTATCATCACCAGGAAGCCTTCCTTGATCCCATGTAAATCGTGTTGGGTCCTCCTTCTGTGTACTATTAAAATGCCCTGCACTTACGCCCATCATAAGACCTACTGCATTGTATTATAATTGTCTGTACATGTTTCTGTCTCCCACCTGGTCTATAAGGTTTTTGAGGCCAGAGAATTGTTTATTATTGAGTTTCCTCATGCCTATCAAAGAAATGCAGAGGAGACACTAATAAATATTTGTTGAATGATTTTTTTCTTTGCATCACCATAAACTACTGTTTAGTACTTAGAATAATGTTGTGCTCATAGTAACTCCTCATTAAATGTTCGTAGTTATGATTATTGTGATTACAGGGATGATAGACATGGAAAGAAAATGCTATGGGGACCCGAGGAGAAAATACTACTTTGTCTGAGAGTGTCAGCTTAGGCATTAGGAAAAGGTGTTTTCTAGGCAATGAAAGCTGTGTGCTCAACATTGGAAGCAAAAAACAAAAACAAAAACAAAAAAAAACCCCATTCAACTTGTTCAGGCAATTTGCAGCATTTCTGTATGGCAGATATGTGTTTATGTTTGTGTGCCCATGCATGTATGCATGAAATAGATATATACCTAGAAAAATATAAAAACAAATAAATCAGACAATAAGCAAATAGACAAGGGAGCCAATGGGGGAAAAAAAAAAGAAATACAGTAAACCAAACCCATTGAGTATTAAAAAAATAATACATCACGATCAAATAGGGCTCATCCCAAGAACACAAGGTGTGGAAGTTTGGCATTGTTTATGAATTCCAAATATAGACATTGGATTGTGTTTGTAAACTGGTCTGTTTCTCTGAGAGTATTAGATTATATTAGACTCAGAGGTTTCACTTTTACTTTATTAAATCAAGATTAGGGCTTTTATTTGACCACGTCATTAGGGTGACTCAGTTTGAGTCCCCACCTACAGGGAGCTTACTGCTGTGGGCTATATTAACAGATCTTCAGTTAAAGACAGGGAAGTAAATAATCAAGAAGAACACAGAGGAAGACAGACAACTCATCAGACAGGATCCTGGGGGCCCTGGGAAGAGAGATAAGCCTGATAGTCTACAGCTGACCTTGTGAAGAGAACAGAGCAGCTGAGCCCAGAAAGAAATGAGTACCAGGAAGAGAAGTGAGCCTTATGCCAGCCTACAGTTGAGACTGGAAGAAGCTGGTACCACAGAGCCTAAAGAGGAAAGAGGAAGGTTGAACCCTTGCAGACATTGCCTGCCATCTTGCATCAACATGTGGCAACAGGCTTTGGGTGAGAAAGTACCTCTTAAGTAACCATGAGTTGGACTCTTTAGGGCCTTGTGACTGTAAGCTTCTATCCCAGATCAACGGAGAAATGAAGAATTGTTTAGTAGACTTGGAAGAGATTGGAGTATATGTTTGTTTGGGTCATCTGAGAAGCAGGCACCGAGATTGGATTAGATGAGCAAGAGACTTATTGGGAAAAGCATCTGTGAAGGATTAAGGGAAGGGAGCTGGAGAAGGCAGGGAGAACCTTCAGGTAGTAATGAAGATCTGATTCCTGTGAAGGACAACGGGAAGGAAGAAGGATTTGGGAGGAAGAGTCTCAGACTCCATTGCAGTTCCATGAAAGGTTCTGTCAAGTTGGTGGAGAGTCATCATTAGGCCAATGTCTTCCACTGGAGGACCCTCACACCTCACGGAATGGCCTTGCATTAGTATCCCTGCTGTGTTCAGTCACTGCCTGGAAGCAGCTCATGGAAAGCATGGCCTCACTGTAAATATGGTGCTGGTTCCAGAGGGGCAAGAGCTAAGGGCCATCATTAACTAACAGAAGATCTGAGTGACACATTTTCATGGCCTTCACAGAGGCCTAAAAATGAAATATAAAAATGTAAATTGTAGGGAAGCACATTTGACTCAACTGATAGAGTATCTGCCTACCACATAGGAGGTCCAGGGTTCAAACCCAGGGCCCCCAGACCCATGCAGTGAGCTGGCTCACGCACAGTGCTGATGTGAGCAAGGAGTGCCATGCCACACAGAGGTGTCCCCCGCATAGGGGAGCCCCATGCGCAAGGAGTGCACCACGTAAGGAGAGCTGCCCAGCGCAAAAAAAGTGCAGCCTGCCCAGGAGTGGCACCGCACACACGGAGAGCTGACACAACAAGATGATGCAACAAAAAAGAGACACAGATTCCTGGTGCTGCTGACAAGAATACAAGTGGACAGAGAAGAACACATAGCGAATGGACACAGAGAGCAGACAACTGGGGGGAGGGGAGAGAAATAAATAAATTGATAAATCTTAGAAAATGTAAATTGTACTTTATATAAAAATATAAAGAAAATAGAACGTGTAAGAATCTATTTTATGACTAAGATTTGGGAAAGGCATCTTAAATAAAATTCAAAGTATAAGTAAAAAAAAAAGATGAATTTGATGACATTAGCCAATGAAATACAATACAGAAAAGTTAATAGATAACAGATTGGGAGAAGATACTTGAAATATCTACATCTACCAAGTGACACATTTCTAGAATATACAAGGCATTCCTGCAAAACATGGTAAGACAGTAACCCCAAAGGAAAAATAGACAAAAGGTAAGAACCAGCAAATTATAGAGGAAGACACTCACAAGACTAATAAGAATATGAAGAAATGCTCATCCTATTAGTAGTCAGAGAAATGCAAATCAAAACAAGAAGGACATGACACTTAGTCCATGTTACAGTGAAGAAAATTAAAGAGCAGGCTGATGCCAAGTGTTGGAAGGGATATGCATGTTTTTGCACTCTTCTGGTAGGAGTACAGACTGGGAAACCAACCTGGAGAATGATTTGGTGATGTTCCTTAAAAGTAAGTCATGCATACCCTACAACCTACCAGTTTTACTCCTGGATATGAATCCCAAAGAAATTCTTACCCAGATGCATAATAAAACAAGTACAGTCTTTTTATCACAGTGTTTTTCTGGTGGCACTATGGGAAAGTGGCGAGTAGATCAGGATGGATCTGCTTCATGGTACAATTGGTAGCAGTTAGAAGCTACTGGCTTGATATCTACAAAGCAACATAGTTGGAGCTTCAAAACATAATGTTGAATGGGAAAAAAAGGTAAGAAACAGATTGCAATCTACAAAACATTCCTATTTACAAAAATTAAAATTATATGCACCCAAAAATACACATTTTGCAAGGAGTCACACATACAAAAGATGCACATAACATACATTAAAATGGTTGACTATGGGAAAGGAAAAGACTAGTTGTAGGAAATGGAGATAAAAAGGAATAAATGAAAGAATGAATGCATTAAAAAAAAAAAAGGGAGGCCCTTTCAAAAATCACTGATGATGATACACTTTGAACTGAGGAATGTGACTAACTCAGCTTTTGGCACCTGAAATGCATCCTATATAAGTACACAAATAAATAGAATTACTGGGTTCTCAGTACTAGTATACATCAGAGGGAAGAAAACAGATCTGGTCTCTGATTAAGAAGTTTTCACTCCAGTTGGAGGAATAACAGCAAATCAAGATGGTGACCAGCCATGTGCAGTCTCTGAGCTGCCACCATCATGGTGCTGCAATGCCAAATCAGCTCTTGGGTCTCCAACACTCTCACCTTCTTACCCTTGGCCTTAAAGCATTTGCCTTGATGTATGTTTGCTCCCAATCCCTCTGGCTTTTGATCTTGAACTAGACAAATTTCAGGGACCAATTGCCTTCTCTTATCCCTCCACTCCCCACCTTTCTGGGGCAGTGGAGCACTTGAGAGTTTGGCAAGAGACAGGTCCCATAAGCATGACTTCAGTAAACAGGTTGACTGTATAGAAGCATGCATTGAGTGGGGGTGGGGAGACTCAGAGCAGGGGCCCTTAGGCCATTCTGGGGGTCCTCCCAAGAAGGCTTGCTGGCGGAGGTCACATAGGAGCTGTCATCGAGGAAGGACAGGTGTGATCCAGGTGAAGAGGGGAAAAACATTCCTGGCCATGTCTGGCATGGATTGTTGTTAGGAACAGAAGTCAACTTACACTAGCATAGATAAAAGTGACATTTATTGAAAAGATACAGGGGCATCTCTGTGATGAAAGTGGGAAATAGAGTCAGGCCTCAGAAGAAATGGACTGTTGTCAAACAATCCTCTTTTCTCCCCAGGGCCCTGCGGCCCTCATCACCATATCTGCTCTCTTCTGGTCTGGGCATACTGGCTTTCCCAGCAAGGCTCTTAGTTGCACTTCCTGCTTAACCTCTGCCTGCACATGGTGTTGGGAGACCATGGCACAGACTCTCAGTCCAATTTCAAATGACCCCCAAGGACCAACACAGTCCTTTCATGTTATGCAGCTCTGAGGGTGCATGTATGTGGTGTATGCTGTGTGGTTGGTATATCTCGGAGCATAACAATTTTAATGGTGCCCCCTGGAGTTGTGTGAAGTAGCAAGTCACTGGGGTATCTAAGTAAAAATTTTCAAGAATGAGAACTTGGCTGGCTTGTGGTAAGGGAAGTATTCACCTCTAATCCAAGTCTAATCAGGTGGAGGGGGGGAGGGGAGGGAGAGAGAGAGGAGAGAGGAGGGAGACAAGCGTCCATGAGTCTATGAGTCTGGGGGTGGTTCATAGTGCGTAGCCCAGGCTATAAGCAGATTGGAGCAGTCAGGATCTTCAAGGGGTGACTGAAGAGAATTCAGTGAAGGGACTATTTACAGAGGTGTAAGCAGCTTCTGAGAAGCAAGAGCTAGTGACATACCTAGGGACTAGGGACTCATTATCACCCCTAGGTGTGAAGGGCCAGCCATTATTAACACAGGGTGAGAAGGGCCACACATAGGAGCTGTGAATCATGGCCAGGCTGGAAGGTACTTTCTCCCCTACCCCCAACTTTGATCAAATGCAGCAAAAAGTCAGAGGGCAAGCTCAGGAGGTACCACAGGTAGAGTTCAGCCTCCTAGGGCCCAGAGCAAGACAAAGAAGGGCAAATGGAGAATGATCAGCACATCCTTATGGCAGGAGAGTGTTTTAGTTTGCTGAAAGCTGCTGGAAGCAATATACCAGAAATGGGTTGGCTTTTAGAATGGGAATGTATTAAGGTTAAAAGCTTACAGTTCTGAGGCTGTGAAAATGTCCAGATAAAGGCATCATCAGGCGATGCCTTCTTCCCAAAGACCAGCTGCTGGCAATCCTGGACTCTTCTGTCATGTGGCAAGGCATATGGTGGCATCTGCTCATTTTTCTCTCTTTTGGTTTTATTTCTGTGGCTTCTATCTCTCTCATCAGAGATGTTGTCTCACCAAAGGGTGGCTACTGGCAATCCTGGACTCTTGCATGTGGCAAAGCACATGGAGGCATCTGCTTCTCTTCTGGGTCTCATTGCTTCAACTTCTGGCTGCTTCATCTGTGGCTTCCTCTCTCCTGGATTCCTCTCTGAACTCCTGGGTTTCTTCTCTCAATCTCTGTGTGTGTCTATTTTCAGTCCTCTGTTTATAAAGGACTCCAGCAAGAGAATCAAGACCCACTCTGGGACACACCTCACTGAAGTAATCCAATCAAAGGCCCCCCCCCCCCCCCCGAGTGAATCCAATCAATCAAAGGGGCCCACACCCACAGGAATGGATTAGCTTCAAGAACATGATCTTCTGGGATCCACCAAAAGCTTCAAACTGTCACAGAGAGTAAAGAGTTTGAGCAAAGACATGCGGTATGAAATCACATGATGTTCCATGGTGCTAGAGGTCAGGGTGCTAGACAAAGAGAGAAGATGATAAGACCAGGGAGGTCATCAGAGGTAGGCTGTAGAGGGCCTCAGGGATCATTGTAAGGAGCTTGGATCTGATCCTGTAGGAGATGGGGCTCACTGAAGGCAGGGAGATTGGCCACAAGTCTGCCACACAGAAAGCTAAAGAAAGAGGACACTTCAAATGGTTAAACTTTAGGCACTGGGAAGGAAATATTTTTGACTAATGGCGTCCCTCTGAAGTCCTTCAAATCTCATTACATCAGGAAAGCCTCTTGTTTACAAGAACAGAAACCCAACTGAAACTAGCATCAGCCAAAATAGGAAGCTATTGTCTCATGGAACTTGGAAGACCAGAGTGAGTTGGTCTCAGGGACTCTGGGGATTCAGGAAATATCATTGTGCCTTTCTCTTTCCACCTCTGACTCTCTTTGTCTTTTCTATCTCTTGCCTGGACTTCTCACAGAGCTTGCTATAGGAAAAGGGGACGTAGAGGTCACAGCTCCTGGATTCAGCATTCCAGTTCAGTGAGACCAGAGGAAAGATAGAAAAAAGCTCTTTCAGTACCCATATATAAAGACCCAGGGAAGCATCCTGACTGGCTCAGCTTGAGTCACATGTCCATCCAAGAGCCAATCACTATGGCCAGGAAAAAGGGAGACATGGATTAGCTAGGCCTGGTCCGGGTGCCTGTGGCCTGGGATTGGGTACTATGATTGTTAGGCGCATCATCAGTATGGAGAAATTGGGGAAGAGACTCCAGGGTGGTGCCTGGAAGGTAGAGGTCTGATTAACCTCTATTTAGCATATGACAAAAATCAACCCTAGAGAAGTAGAAAATGCCCGGATGGTCCAGACTGAGAAGTGGTGGGAGATGATGGAGATGGTGGTATAGCTGTCTGCGTGTTCTTTTCAGGAGCCCCTGGTGGCCCATATTAAAATAACAATTTCCATTCTTCTTCCAGAAGTAACAATGCATAAATAGTAACAATGTTTCTATCACCCCTTTGAGGACCAGCAGTTAAGTTTGGCATATCACTGCAAGTTTGGCATATCACAAACAAGGAGCATGTTCCAGCAAGATGAGATTCTTGGCTCAGAGCTCTGGAGCTGTGCCTGTCCCCCTACCCCACCCCTTAACCCTAAGTCTCCCAATTACTGGTGGTCTCAGAAATCTCTGAACATACTGAATATGAATACAAAGGCAGGAAATCTGTTCCCGTTAAATGATCTGTGGGCCAGTAGAACTGGGGGAATCTCGGCCTTCCCCCTTCTCCCCTACCGTACTATACGGAAAAATTTAGCTTTTGGTGGACCAACTCCTGAGAGTGACAGATGCCAATGATGAGGACAGTTAACACAGTAACAAAACTAACATTTATTGAGCTAGGGTCTATGCTAATTGTATCTTACTATCTCATTGAATTCCCTCTAAATCCTCATTAGGTAGGTGTTATTATTACCTCTATTTTGTAGATGCAGAAATTAAGGCTCTCCAGTTAGTACTGGGTAGAAACCTACATTCAAACTCAGGTCTAAATCTGAATCTGAAACTCTTATCTTCTTTCCCATGATGGTGTTAGACCACTGTAAATCCTCAGCTCAATTCCCACCTTCCCCATTGGCCTGCCTGGCCCAAGGTCTATGGTTATAAAGGTGTGCACTGCTAAAGGGCATCCAGGAAGGATGAGGGTGGGTGAGCAGGGACGGAAATACAGCCCGGGTTCGGGACGCGGGCCCAGAGGGAGTGCCTTTTTCTACTTCTCACAATGGTGTCATACAGGCCAGCAGTGGCCCCACCCTGTCCAATTCTAGGCCTCCTCAGAATTCTGGCAGCACCCACTGTGCTGGCCATTAATACACGGGACCCCTAACTCATAGACAGCCTTGCATTGTGACCCAGTTGGTTTCCATGACAAAACTTGTTACTCCCATAAGTCATCCAGCATTTTCTTGCCTCCATGCTCTTGATCCTTTGGTTCCCTTTACCTGGAATACCTTTCACTTCACAACCACCTCTCCCACTCATATGTCCCATGACTTCAATGAGCCTTTCAGATACCATACTTAGCCTTCATTTCAGTTACAGCGCTTAATATATCCTGCTTCATAAGGGCCATCTTTCATTGAGCACTGGCTATGCCTCAGACACGTTCACTGAACACTTTCCTTAATTATCTCCTTGAACCCTCACTTTGAGGATATTCTTACGCCCATTTCAGAGAGGAAGACACTGAGGCTTAGAGGAGGAGCAAATACTTGTCCAGATTTACCACAACCAGGAAGTAGGAGAGCAGGAATTGAATTAAGGTTTTCTGATTTTAAAGCTGCCTCCTCTTATTAAGGTGGTTTTACACAGATCTCATGACTAGGGCTCAATTGTTAGCAATCTGAGGACAGAAGCCAGTTTGGTCCTTCGCAGAGTACCAAAGGTGGGCTTTTCATATATTTTGCAAAGGAAAGAGGGTGGCTCTTGCCCAGCTTTCTATTCCTTCCCTAGATGAGCTGCAATTCGTTAAAGGTTCAAAAACGAACCCTTCACTCACGCGTGCCCCCCTGGCTCTTTGGAAAATAGGATCATAGCTCTGTGGCCGGACACAGTGAAACCCTATGGGGCACCAGAATCTGCGAAGGGAAGAGATAACACTGAGGAACAGTAGAAAAGCACACCAACCACACCCAGCCAGGGCGAACTTGTTTATTTCTCTTCCACAGCCCCCTCTGGCCGGGCCCAGTCACGTGACCCCTCCCCTTCTCCTCCCCCTCGGAGTTTACACTTGGCTCCTCCCGCCGCGCCGGCCCTTCTTTTCCCCTCCTTCGGAGTCACAAGATCTCTCAGCAGCCTCCTTTCAGGATCCTTCCGCCTGTTCCCGCCCCCCCCACCTTAGGAACTCTCCTTGATTTTTTTCTTGACCAGTTCGCACCTTCAGTAATGAGTAGATTAGCCTCTTCCGTCCAACCAAGCTGCCGACCGCGGTCATCTGTTATCTGGTTTGAGGGGGAGGCGAGACCCACTGGGGACTCTTTTTCGTGGCGGAGGCTGCAGTCGGTATTAGACAGTTCACGTTGGAAGGAGGTGCTGTACGTCCAAGATGGCGGCGCCCTGTAGACTGGAGGAACTGTGAGGTAAACAGCTGAGGGGGAGGAGACGTTGGGTGAGTATGGGGGTGTCTCCCCTTCCTTTTCATGGGGGCTTCTCGTGGAAGCCCTGGCATCATGACCGAGGTCTGGGAGGGGTTGGGGGGCTGGGACATGGGGAGCACTTGCAGGTAAGGGGAGCCGGAGAAGGTGGCTTTGGAGAGCTTTCCCTTCCCTCTTAGTCCGCGCTGGCTCCCGCGGGGCCCGTTAGGAACTGGCGGGTCCCAGGGAAGGAGACGCGGGCCGGACTGGCACTTCGCCCCTTCTCGGCGGCCGATGGGACGGCTGAACCTTGGGCCGCGGTGCTCATTGCAGGGTTGAAGTGGGCTCCTTCGCCAGCTCCTTGTTTGTTGGGTGACAGGTTCACACGGGATGCCGAGGACAGGGGAGAGAACTGGCCGGAGTGGAAGGGCTGAAGGGGGTGCTGGTCCCAAGACTTGATGAGAGGGGGCGGGGAGAGAATGAATGGACGCTGCCTGTGGGCATCAGAGACTCGCCTGGGATCAGTGTCTCCGCTGACATTTGCATGCCTGGAGTGCCTTGCTCCGGGTGTAGTTGTGGGTGTTTAATTGACGATGAAAGACAGTTACCTTAAAGTCGTCAGAGGTGATCCTTAAGAAACAGCTATTTGCAGAACCGCTCCTAGGTGCTCATTCATTCGTTTTAGGAACTGGAGGATGAAGAGTCTACAGTCAGAGATCTTTTAAAATTAAGCCTCTTTATGTTTCCTGTTAAAGAGTTTTGCTTCGTGTGGTTTGGATTTGGGGGGAATTTGGAAGGGGATGCGGTCCTCTAATTTATCCAACAGCGGCTAATGTTTGTGGAGTGCTCTCTGTGTGCCAGGCACTGTAGAAGTGCGTGCCGTGAGGACTAAAGGAGATGATGACTGCAAACGGAAGAGACAGCCGCTATTAAAAAGTCCCTTTCTCGGAGGAAGAGACTAGGGCCCGAAGAAATGAGGGTAACTCTCCCAAGGTCACACCACTTAAGAAGTACCTGAGCCAGGACTGAAACCCCGAGTTGGGCTGATTCCAAAGGCTCCTGTCATTATTTATACTCCCCCCTAACGCTCTTATGTATCTGTTATTTGTTAGAAGCTGGCCTGTCATACTAATTAAGTGATTAAAATTAATCAATTGGCCAAGGTTCCTGCAAGCATGCCGCTGTGAATGTGTGTTTAATTTTGAAGGGAGGTGCACTTGCTTATGGGGGTTAGATTTTGTTTAGGACGTCAGTGTTGTTAATGTAAACTTGCTAGTCTAAATTAGGCTGGAAAGTATTTGATGTTTTTATAAAACTGATGAATTTACTGCAGAAAGAAGTTTTGCTAAAGTCTTTGCTGAACTATTTTTTAAAAATAGAAAGCTATATATAGAGTAAGATGTAAAAGCAGTAAAATAGAATAATACTCTTCTGAAATACTTTGATTTATAATTTTGGGGTCATCTTGGAGTCATCTGAATTTAAACATGCTAGTAAAGCGGAGCTATATTTCTAGAAGCATTATAAAACCCAGTCTTCTGGGAGCACTTGATTTACTGAGCAACCACCTGTGATTCTTAAATTGAACATTCCTGAGTAAACCTGGAATATGCAAACGTGAAAACTGATTTAGGGATATGTAGGGAAATGTGCCCTTAACAGTCTTGCATCAGGCAAATGAGGCTCTTCAGAAACACTGAACCTTTCTTTGCTGTTCCCCTGGGGAGCTGTGGAATCTTCTTCTAACTACGAGGTGTAAACTTAAGGGGTATTTATAGAAGATATAAATGGAAAATATTCTCTTACTATAGTTAATATCTTATCCAAAACACTCTTACATCATGTGCCTGCAAGGGCAGATATATACTTTCTTTGTTTCGTACGTTTCCTGGTGTCTTAAAGGCTTGTTGGTATGTTCCTAAATTCCTAGTTAGAAAGAAGGTGTCTACCAGCCTTCTTACTTGTTTTCACTAAATTGAAGTGTCTCAAATCTTGTGACTCATATTTTTCTCACTAGGTTAAAACCAAAGACTTCCAGTACTGCTGCTGTTGTGGTGTAACATGATGCTTTATGTGCATGCCTGGTTTCATTTGTGAGGTAGACCTGAACAGTCTTACTGGAGCAAAACGAACATATACTGTATATGTAATGTATGTAATGTTTATGAATAATGAAATAGCTGGAAACAAGGGATATCAAACCGTAGTGTTCATCAGAACTTCCATGTACAGACATCTGGCCACACAGATTGGTTCTTTGAGGAGATCCTGGATATATAATTTGAAGGAAGCCCTAGGTGATTCTGATATGCAGCAGAGGTTCAGGACCACTGGCTTAAAGGATCAGTTTGGCTGTTTTTGTTTTTGTTTTTTTATTTTAATTTATAATTTATTTCAGAGGTATTTCTTTTAAAGTTTTTAACCTCTGATCTGTGTGTAGTGGTGGATGAATGTTTCAGCTCTGAATTAAAACTTAACTTGATCTTATAGCTCTGTCTTTAGAAGTTGGTTAGGATACATACATGCTCTTTTCTAGGTACCAGGGCCATAATAGACTAAAATTAGCTTCTCTTAGAAATATTGGATGTTCTTAGACACAGCTGAGCCAAATACAGCAATACATCAACCATTTAAACTTCTCTAAAAGTCCAGTAGCCTTTAGCAAGTAACTTAAATTCTGTGAGCCTCAGTTTCTTCTTCTGTGAAATAAGAGTTGGACTGTAAATTAGAATATGTCTAAGTCTAAATTTCTGTTTAAAGTCCTCCTGGGAATTAATTTGTACATTTTGATTAAAATTGATTGAATCAAAGTGTTAATAGCTTTATAATAACAAAGAAAATGGGTGAGTTTTAGCCTGTCTTGTTGGGTGATGACTTATTTTTTCCCTTATATCAAATTATTTTTAAAAAGGTAAGTCCCTTTAAGTTTCCCATATTATAAATCTCTCTTTGAGAGATTAGTTTTGTCATTTAAGCAGCTAAAGGCATGAAAGAAAAGCATATTCAGCACTCAGATCTATAGCTGATTTTGCTTTAAAAAAAATACATAGTGTATACTCCAGCATTGAATTTTTTCCCCTCAGATTATCATTTAGTAATAATTAAATATAATTTGGCTTGCAAGAAATACTCATTTCCCCCCCCCCCATTTAAATTGCTCTGAAAGAGGTCCAACTATCAGCAATTTGAGATTTGTCTCTGATTACTTTTTTTTTTTTTAGAGACACGGGGGCTGGAGATTGAACCCAGAGCCTTGTATGTCGGAAGTGGTTGCTCACTGAGCCACACTGGCTCCCCTGAGTTGGTTTTGTTTTTGTTTTTTTTGCTTGTTGTTTGCTTGTTTTTAGGAGACACCGGAACAGAAACACCCAGGGCCTCCCTTGAGCTATATTCGCTCCCTCTGATTATTTTTTGAGCCTCTAGTGGCTGTAAATTAATAATTTAATGCTTAATTTCATGGGGGGGAGAATAAATTATATATATACACTGAAGACTGCCGATTTATTGTCCCTTATCTTGTGCAGTGCTAACTTTTGTTATATATAGTGTAGTATCAAAAGATAACTAAATGGTTATTAAGGTTTAAAGAATTCATATTGTCATCTATTGAGTAACATGCCTTAAAAACCTAGATTTAATACAAAACAAGGCATGCTTGTTACTAGCCTGGAACTCACAAGTCATTTTCTGAAGTAAATATAATGGCAGTAGAGGCCATGAAGTGATAAGTTGGTGATAAAGGACAATTTTGTCCCTCTGTTAGTGATGGAAGGCAGCGTGGGGAGTGGTAAGAAGTACAGACGTGGTGACATGAATGATACAACCATTAAGACCTGTACTACTTTGAGGAGTTTAAGAGCATAGGAAGGAACCCAAAGTGTATCCATGTTAAGTTATAGAATGGTTTATCAATGTTTCAAATACTGGTTGTTAAATTGATAGACTGCTAAGCATTATGTACCCAGGAATAACATTTTGTTTGGTAGTAATATTGTTATAATAATAGGTTAAAAATTGATTAAGTATGTATGTGCCAAACACTATACTAAGTACTTTATATGTATTATCCCATTTATTCTTCCTACAGCTTTAAGGGGCAGAATAGGGAGATGAAGAAACTGAAGTTTAGGGACTTTAAGTAAATTGTCTAAGGAAGGTCACAGTCAGTGACTAAACTGAGATTCGAACCCAGTTTGGTTGATTCCATGCCCAAGCATTAAATCTTTGACTGTGATAAACTGCCTGGATCGACTAATCACATAAATTAACTGATAGGTCAGTGGTACTTAACTTTTTTAGAGGCCTTGGTTGTCCTCTGAAAATCTGTTGGAGCCTTGACCATATGCCCCTACCTCTTCCCTTTCTGTCCCACCACCAAAAAAATTCACATAGATATGAAATTTTGCATATGACTATTGGGGTTTCATGGACCCTGCTTGAAGCACAACTGGTCATTCTAGATACACTACTGCTCTTAAAAATGAACTTGGGGGAAGTGGACTTGGCCCAGTGGTTAGGGCGTCCGCCTACCACATGGGAGGTCCGCAGTTCAAACCCCGGACCTCCTTGACCCATGTGGAGCTGCCCCATGTGCAGTGCTGATGCGCGCAAGGAGTGCCCTGCCACGCAGGGGTGTCCCCCGCATAGGGGAGCCCCATGCGCAAGGAGTGTGCCCTGTAAGGAGAGCCGCCCAGCGCGAAAGAAAGTGCAGCCTGCCCAGGAATGGCGCCACACACATGGAGAGCTGGCGCAGCAAGGTGACATAAAAGGAGACACAGATTCCTGTGCCGCTGACAACAACAGAAGCAGACCAAAGAACATGCAGCAAATGCACACAGAGAACAGACAACTGGGGCGAGGGTGGGGGCAGGGGGGAGGAGAGAAATAATAAATAAAATAAATCTTTAAAAAAAAAATGAACTTGGGCTTTGTTAAAAGCAAACTTTTTTAAACCAGTAGGTAGGGAAGGCCTCAGTCTTTTAAAAGATGGACTTATGTACTGTTTATATTATAAATAATTTTGCTTAACTTCTGTTTAGAAATATTCTTTACACGTCACTGAAAATTCAACTTTAGGTGCCACATTAAAAAAAAAAAAAAAAGGAAAGACATAGGACCCTCAAGTATGTAACCTCCTAAATGCTTATCCAGCTTTGCATTCAGTCTGTGCTTGTACCTTTAGTGTCGGCAAAATTTCATTGGGCTCTTTTTGAAGGTTTATTTTCCTTTTGAATTTCAAATAGATAAATAAATATGTTTGTGAGTTTGTGTGTGCGTATTTATTATACATATATGTGTTTATGTATGTATGTATGTATGGGTTGAGTGTTTCTTGCCTTCATCCCCCTTTGTTCTTCCTAGACCAGTAGTTCTCAACTTTTAGTGGGCATCAGAACCTTGTAGAGGGCTCCATTTCCAAATTTTCTTATTCAGAGGTCTGGGGTAAACCCCAAGAATCTGCATTTCTAACAAATTCCTAGGTGATGCTGATGTGCTGATAGAGGACCACAATTTGAGAACCACTGCCCTAGAATATCAAGCCCTTCCCGTTTCCTTAGGTTATTTTTATTTTTATTTTAATCCTCTGAACTAGAAATCTAAAGAAATCTCACAGGTTGCTCAGATTTTTCTCAGAGGAAACTCTGTATAGAGACTTTTAAAATCACATGGTATCTATCTGGCCTGTATTTTCTTGGTAAATAATTTTCTAAATGCTAATAGAAAGTCAAAACTTTTGAAACATTATTTGTAAAAGAGATAAACCTTACTGAAATCAAGCTCTGTTGCGATAAGCAACTTACCAGTTGATTCTTTGCTTCAGCATACTGTCCATCAAGGTGCCCAATAGCAAAAGTACTGAATGGAGAAACTGTTAAGTTGGAACTCTCCTGCCCCAGTTACGTGATTTTGAGGGGTACTTCAACTGCTGGGACCATTTAAATCACATGGAACTACAAGTTTTGGCAGATTTTACAGCTAGCTGTTTTACTCATACTCAGTAGTATTTGCTACCCCTTTCTCCTTCCTTCTACATCAGTTCTGGGTTCACTTTGCATTGGTAGGAATTGAGAATTAGAGCAGGTATCTCTTTTTAGATGCATTTGTGAAGGCAACCTTGTTCACTTGATATAATATTACTCTTAAGAAGTTATTTGAGAGTTTTGAGTCAAAGCTGTAATATTAACATGATAGTGCAGTGTTTCTGCGCTGCCTATACTGTATTTGGTAATGAATTAGTCCATCTGTGCCTGAATCTACATCTGAATTGTCTTTAAACTTTTATAGGTAAACACCTGAATATCGAAAACAAGTTTTAGTAAAGAAACACCTGCCTTCATTTATACCTGTAGTTGGCAAATGTATACAAAATTACCTTAGGCAATTTGATACGCAGTTACCTATTTTATGTGATTTACAGTTACGAGGTATCCTAGGAGGTATTTTCTAGGTCACAGACAACACTTTCTTTCTAAAGTCTGACTGTTCTAATATATTCAGATAAAATGCTTTCTAATGGCATTTTAGTTGCCTGTTACTAGTATTTCATAAAAGTATGTATAGCTCTTGCCTTCTCACAGTTCACAATTTACATGATGATAACATCTTGCGTAGGGTGGAGATATGTGAAAAAAGTGTATGCAGGTCTTGTTCATGATACCTACACATGGCTTATTACCTTGGGGGCTCATGTGCATTTCTAGGTACATAATCCATCTATCAGTAAACACCTAAAGAATGAAATTATTTAATGTGAACTGTGAAAACAACTTGACCTGCTCTCCTTGCTTCTATATAATTTCAAAGTACTAAAGCACAGCCCTTATCTCCTTTCTCAAATAAAGATCTCTATCTTTGTTTTTGTAGAGATACCAAAAGACTGCTTGTGGAAGTACAATTACAATGTTGCACGTAGGTGAGAACTCTACTTTTGGATCAAATGTCAAAGAGGAAAAGTTCTTTCTTTTTGAATTTGGCTTTTGAAGATGAGAACATGGATTGACAGTCTTGTTATGCTCTAAGAGGTGTTTTCATCCATACCCTTGAGGGGTATGCATCTTTGAGGGGGTCTTCCCTACCACTCACTTTCCTTGTCACATCTCACTTTACTCATGAGAATGATTTTACTTTGTTAAGTAAGTACTTCAATAGAGCAGAGTTTAAATATAAAAGGATAAGTATAAAAACACTTAAAAATAGCAATAATGGCAAGTAGCCTTTGCCATACCAACATAAAATTGATGCTGGTTTATTATCATCACCATTCTTTAGTATGGTGTTAAAGTTAGCATTGGGCATTGGACCAAGAAACTTTGATATCTTATGTTACTTCCTCTAGGCTAGTGATCTTGGCTAAGCAGGCTATAAACTCTCATCTTGTTATATCCTAAACTTACCCTTTCCTTTGATATTTCTTTCCAGATAAAAGATCCATATGGAATCAATTATAAGAGGAAGTCTTTATGACCCACTAGACTAATAGCTGATTTTAAGATTCTTGAATATTAGGGTTTCCTGTGTTTTAATTCCATCTCTCTGATTTAGTTGAATGACTGGCCGAGCAAGCATTCTTTGCCTGGATGGTTTGATTGGTCTTTCTGAAAGTCCAGCCTGCTGACAATTGCCCACATGCCTGTATGTGCCACTGAAACATTAATATTTAAATACCTAGAATGTGTTCCACATGGAAATATAATGAGCCTATCATCCAGATCAAGACATTTTTTTAAAGATTAATTTTTAAATTTATTTCTCTCCCTACCCCCCGCCCCCACCCCTGTTGTCTGCTCTCTGTGTCCATTCACTATGTGTTCTTCTGTGTCCACTTGCATTCTTGTCAGCAGCACTGGGAATCTGTGTCTTTTTTTTTCGGTTGTGTCATCTTGCTGTGTCAGCTCTCCATGTGTGCGGTGCCACTCCTAGGTAGGCTATGCTTTTTCTGCATGGAGTGGCTCTCCTTGTGGGGTGCACTCCTTGCGTGTGGAGCTCCCCTACGTGAGGGACACCCCTGCATGACACGGCACTCCTTGTGTGCATCAGCACTGTGCATGGGCCAGCTCACCACACGGGTCAGGAGGCCCTGGGTTTGAACCCTGGACCTCCTATATTGTAGGTAGATGCTCTATCAGTTGGGCCAAATCGATTTCCCTGCTGTGTGTTCTTCTGTGTCTGCTTTTTTTCTCATTAGGCTGCTCCAGGAACCAATCCTGGGACCTTCCGGAGTGGGAGAGAGGTGATTACCCTCTTGTACCACCTCATCTCCCTGTTCTGTTATGTCTTCTTATTTTCTCTCCTCTGTGTCTCTTGTTGTGTCATCTAGCTGTGCCAGCTCTCTGCGTCGGCTGGCACTCCTGTGCGGGGCAACTTTCCTGCACAGGGTGGCATTCCCATGCATGGTGTCACCCCTGTGCAGGGCTGCATTCCTTTGTGGGCCGGCACTCCACGTGGGCTAGCTCACTGCATAGACCAGCTTGCCCTCACCAGGAGGCCCTGGGCATTGAACCCTTGACTCCTATATAGTAGGAAGGAGCCCAATTGGTTGAACCACCACATCCGTTTCCCCGGATCAAGACATTTTGTTGAAGAGTTGCTCAATCAACCATTTCAACTTTGACCAGGACTGTATATTTAAATGTTTGTTTCCAAGCTTTTCAGTGCTTACTGTAATTAGGTTTATGCAGTATATGAAACTTAACTTTCATCTTCCATCTTCAACCCTGGGTTGGCTATTGAAGAAGCTGATGAAATCTTGGGTGACCTCAGTCTTTAGTTTCCTGTTGTGTGCCAGGTACTGACTTAGGCCCTGGGTGTCCATTGGTATACCAAACAAATGGTCCTTGTCCAAGTCTTAAGCTTACAATCTAATGACCAGACCATACCTATATAGTTTGAAAGGCCATATTTTAAAAGCAAAGTGGAAGGTATACATGTATTCATATTTATCATGGATATTTGATATGAGATGATTTTAACAGAAAGTGGGATAAAAGGGGGAAGAAAGTAGAGAAATAATAGCTGTTCATAAATATTTTATGCTTGTGTAGAAAGATTGACTTGGGTTGTGCTGTTCTGAAGACATAATAGGCTTTGTACATTCATACATTTATTTCACAAATGTTTTAACTCCATTTGTGATAGCTGCTAGAGATGACAGTACTGAATTTGATACAGTTTGTTCTTGGAATAACTTCTAGTCTAGAAAGGGAGACATGTTCAATAATTACACTTATTTAATTGGGTTGTGGTAATAGATGCAAAGAAATACAGGCTACTAAGAATATTTAACAGGTGGCCTGGCTTAGTCTGGGGGATTGGGGTACAGGGATCTAGAGGCCTAGGAAGGCTTTTCTGATGAAGTGAGTGTTTAAGCTGAGATTTTAAGGATGAAGAGTTAGCTTGTGAGGAGGTAGGAATAGTCTCTTGGGCATAGGACAGCAACTACCTGGTTCCAAAGTGGGAAAGGGTGTGGTTTGGCCAAGATACTGAAAGGCTAATAGGGCAGGGTAATAGAATGGAGGAGGGAGTGTGGTGTGTGATAGGATGATGCAGGCCTATTAAGTGCTTTATGCTTTACACTTTACTACTGTGAGGGTAAGAGCACAGTCCTGCCTCACAGAGCTCCATGAATAGTTACTATGTTCAACATACTGCTGAGGGCTACAGGATGCATCATCTCATTTAATCTTCACATGGCCATATGAGATAGAGGCCATTAGTGTTCTCATTTTACAGACAAGGTAACTAATAGTTAGGCATTAGACACTTAAGATATATTAATAGCCAAAGTTACACAGCTAATAAGTGACAGAACTTGGATTTCAGCTTGGCCCTCTCGAATTCCAGAACCTCTTCTGCCCATTTGTTTTCAGCACTAGTGTAACAGACAGTTAAACAAAAGACAGGAATTACAAGTTTAGCACAGTATAAAGAATTTTCCGACAACCAGCTGTTCAGAAATATAGATAGGGAGAGGCACGTGCTTCCAATGATGATAAGTGTTCATTCCAGTGGAAACCAGTTAGCCACCTGTCAGAGCTAGAGTAGAAAGGAGGTGTACCAGATGAACCCTAAACTCCCTTCTGATTGCATCTGGGATTCTACTTCTTTGTAAGATTATTATATATTTTTATGTTTTTTTCCCATTAGTTACCATGAAAGACACCAAGTTGACAGCACTGGAAAGTGAAGTATCATTTGTCCCCAGAACAGGTAAAGTATAAACTACCTCAGTGGTTGTGGAAAGGTGGAAACAAATTATCATTCTTATCTATGGTTGCATTAGTGCATTGATGCTTTTTTTTTTTTTTTTTTGCATTCAGGGACTTAACATTTATGGTTTTACCTACTTCCCAAGGAACTGAAATATGTATGGCATGAAATAATTAATGAAATTACTGATGATTTATTAATTTCTTATTCAGTGTCTGGCACTATGCTGAGTATTTTATATGCATTATTTATTTTATTCTTCATAACACTATTGTTATATCCCATTTTACAGATGAGGAGTCAGACTCAGAGATGTTATTGTAATTTTCCTGAGGTGTATAGTTAGTACTTAGTGGACGTATGCCTCATATACAGCAAAATATGGTCTTTACTAGACAACAACTCAGTGAATGCTAGATGGGGGAGTGAGTCAGGGAAATACACTAAAAATGTTAGGAAAGCCACAGGACAAGTTTACTTGTCTAGGCCCCTCCTTCCCCCTCACTTCTGTGTGGCTGTTTGTGCAACCCATAGTAGTGACTTGGCAGCCTGCACACTTTTAAGTATGGGTCATTGGGGCCTGATAATTGGCACATCTAAGTGAATATATTTGGTGTCTTTGTACATTGGCTCCAAAACATTCCACGGAAGACTGACCAAGGGCATGTATCTGGGTCTCCTAACCCAGAATTTACCTGGGGTAGAAAAGCAATGTGGAAAGGGGCATGTAGAGTGTAGAGTGACTGAGTGAAACCAGTGAGAAAAGGCAAGGCAGAGCTAGATGACTCATGCAGAAAGGGGCATGTAGAGTGTAGAGTATAGAGTGGCTGAGTGGGACCAGTGAGAAAAGGCAAGACAGGGCTAGATGACAGCAGTTGCCTGGGGTGAAAAACTGTGATTGAGACAAAGAGCACAGTACAGGGCCCTGGGAGGAAAAGCTGGGAGAGAGAAACTCCGTTGGAGAGGAAACAGGTGTACATAATGGGGAATTGAAAGCTACCACACATGTCTAAGACAAGAGGTAGGCTCAGAGAAGCCTGAGAAGAACCTAACTCTTCAGCAGGGGCTCTTGTGTAGGTTCAGTATAAATTAGGCTAAATGTTAAAGAGAAGCCTCAACACAGCAGTCTATACTAGGTCCCTGGGTAATGGGAAAATCTGACTTCCAGAGTTAGTACATCAAAATAGTCCAATGCCCAGATTTCAATAAAAAAATTTTGAGACATACAGAGAAACTGGAAAAAATGACCCATTTAAAGGAACAAAATAAAACAACAGAAGAAGCACAGGTGTTGGAGCAACTAATTAAAGACATAAAGTTAACTCTCCTAAATAAATTTAATGAGCTAAAGGAAAACATGGCCATAGATCTTTTCTAAATGCAGATTAGTAACCTATCCTCACACCTGGAGGAACTAATAAAAAAGAGCAAACTAAATCCAAAGTGAGCAGAAGAAAGGAAATGATAAAAATTAGAGATAAATGGGAGAGAGAATAAACAATAGAGAATCAAGGAAACCAAAAGTTCTTTGAAAAGTTCAATAAAATTGATAAACTAGCTAGACAGAGAATGAAAAAAGGGAGAAGATGCAAATAACTAAAATCAAAATGAAAGTAGAAATCCCCTATATTTTTAATGTAACATTTATGTAATCTAAGTCTTTAAAAAAATAAAAAAGTATATTAAAAATAAAAAGAGGGGAGTGGGTGTAGCTCAGTGTTTGAGTGCCTGTTTCCCATATAGGAGGTCTCAGGTTCAATCCCTGGTACCTCCAAAAAAAAAAAAAAGTGAATTTCTACTGATCTTGCAGAAATTAAAGGGATTATAAGAGAATACTGTGAACAACTGTATGCCAACAATTTAGATAATTCAGAGGAAATGGACAAATCCCTAGAAACACAACATTTACCTAAACTGACTGAATAAGAAGTAGAAAATCTCAGCAGACGAGATAGAATCTGTAATCAAAAGCTTCTCAACAAAGAAATTCCAAGATCAGATGGCTTCACTGGTGAATTCTGCCAGTCAAAGAATTTATACCAATCCTTCTCAGATTAAAGAGGAAGGGCCTCTTTTCTAACTCATTCTTTTTTTTTTTTTTAATTTTTAAATTATTTTTTTAATTGTATTTTTTTGAAGATACATCGATCACAAAAAAATGTTACATTAAAAAATATAAGGGAAGCGGACTTGGCCCAATGGATAGAGTGTCTTCCTACCACATGGGAGATCCACGGTTCAAACCCTGGGCCTTCTTGACCCATGTGGAGCTGGCCCATGCACGGCGCTGATGCGTGTAAGGAGTGCCATGCCATTCAGGGGTGTCCCCCACGCACAAGGAGTGTGCCCTGTAAGGAGAGCCGCCCAGCGGGAAAGAAAGTGCAGCCTGCCCAAGAATGGTGCTGCACACACACGGAGAGCTGACACAACAAGATGACACAACAAAAAAAGAAACACAGATTCCCGGTGCCGCTGATAAGGATACATGCGGTCGCAGAAGAACACACAGTGAATGGACACAGAGAGCAGATGGGGGTTGGTGGTGGGGGGATAAATAAAAAATAATTTTAAAAATATGAGGTTCCTGTATACCCCACACCCTACCCCCCACTTCTCCCACATCAACAACCTCTTTCATCATTGTGGCACATTCACTGCATTTGGTGAATACATTTTGGAGCACTGCTGCACCACCTGAATGATAGTTTACATTCTCATTCTTTGAAGCTAGCAATACTCTAATACTAAAGTCAGATAAGTGTCCCTAAATAACCAGATCTATCAAAGAAGAAGACTAAAGTTGGAAGTCTCACAGTTCCCAATTTCAAAACTTAACACAAAACCACAATCATTAGAACATGTGGTACCATCATAAGGATTGACGTATAGAACAATGGAATAGAATTGAGAGTTCATAAATAAGCCATCAGACCAACTGATTTTTAAGAAAAATGCCAAGTACATTAATTGGGGAAAGCATAGTCTCTTCAACAAATGGTACTGGGAAAACTGGGTATCCACATGCAAAATAATGAAGTTGGATCTCGACTTCACACTTCACATATATAAAAATTAACTCTAATTGGACCAAAGACCTAACCATAAAAGCTAAAACCATATAAAGAAAACATGGGTGGAAACCTTCATAACCTGGATTTGGCAGTGATTTCTTAGATATGAAACCAAAAGCCTGAGAAGCAAAAGAAAAAATAGATTAAATGGACTGCATCAAAATGAAAAACTTTTATATAAGGAGACAGAAATCAGGCATTGGCAGTTTATCCATTTTCATTTGTGTGTGAATTTTTAATATAAATTCAGGGACATAAAGCATTAATACAAGGTGAAATGTTTCGGTGAACAAGTTTAAACAGTTCAACTTCATAACAATTATAAATCTGTTAAATTTTTCTGGAAAAAAACTTTTGTATGTTAAGGGATGTTGACAAAGTAAAATGACTACCTGTAAAATGGGAGAAAATAAGCACCAACAATGAATCTGTAAAGGGTTTGATAACCAGAATATATAAAGAATATTGTAGTCTACAATAAAACAAATAACCCAATTAAAAAATGACCAAAAGACTTAAATAGATATTTTCCAAAGAAGGTATACAAATGACCAATAAGCACATAGAAAGATACTCAACATCTGGAGTCATTAGGTAAATATAAATCAAACCACAGTGATATATAGCATTTCACACCCACTAGGGTGACTGTTATTAAAGAAAGAAAGAAAAAAAAGTGTTAATGAGGATGCAGAGAAATTGGGACCTTTATATATTGTTGGTGGAGTTGTAAAGTAGTACAGCCACTATGGAAATCAGTTTGGCAGTTCCTCTGAAAGTTGAACATAGAATTACCATATGACCTTATAGTCCTACTTCTTGGTATATATCACCAAATAATTGGAAACAGAGACTTGAAAATGTATTTGTACTCCAATGTTCATAGCAGCATTATTCACTATAGTCAAAAGGTGGAAGTAACCAATGTTTCCATCAACAGATGAATGGATAAATAAAATGTGGTATATACTCATAATGGAATATTATTCACCTGTATAAAAGGAGTTAGGTTCTGATACATTTTATAGCATGGATGAACCTTAAAGACATCATGTTTAGTGAAATAAGCCAGACATACACAAAAACACAAATGTATGATCTCATTTACATGAAACACCTAGCAAACTTCTAGAGACAGACAGTAAATTAGAGGTTATCAGGGGCTGTGGGGGAGTGTGTGTGGGGGTTATTGCTTAATGGGTGCAGAGTTTGTTTTTTGAGGTAATAAAATGTTGGGGTAATGGATATCGGTGATGGTAGCACAATATTGTGAATAATTAATATTACTGAATTGTACATTTAAAAATGACTAAAATGGGAAATTCTGAACTGTATATATGTTACTACCATAATGAGATTTTTTTTAAAAAAGGTCATTTTCAGTTACTAAAAGTTGTTCACAACCCATAGCAATCACTTTGACAAACATTTTGCTCAAAACTATAAGAAATTGTCTTAGAGCATTTTTTGTAAAGTCTATTTTAAAATTTGATGCATATAAAATGTGTTTTGGTATTTCATTTTTCTCATGAGATTGTTTCCTTTTCTTTGTATTCTTTTTGTTTGGCTTGAAGATGATTTACCATAGATGTTAACTGTGGTTTTGGAGAAAAATTGAGGTGACAGGTTTTACTTTTTTTTTTTTTAAGATTTTATTTATTTCTCTCCCATTCCTACCACTCCCCATTGTCTGCTCTCTGTGTTCATTCGCTGTGTTTTGGTTTTTTTTTTAGATTTTCCTATTTTTTATTTTCGCTGTGTGTTCTTTTGTCTGCCTGCATTCTTGTTTAGGTGGCCCTGGGAATCTTTGTCTCTTTTTGTTGTGTCACGTTGCTGTGTCAGCTCTCCGTGTGTGCAGTGCCGCTCCTGGGCAGGCTGCGCTTTTTTCGTGTGGGGTGGCTCTCCTCACAGGGCGTACTCCTTGTGCGTGGGTACCCCTAATGGGCATGGCACTCCTTGTGTGTGGCAACACTGCGAGTGGGCCAGCTCACTACACAGGCCAAGAGGCCCTGGGTATCAAACCCTGGACCTCCTATGTGGTAGGCAGATACTCTGTCAGTTGAGCCACATCTGCTTCCCACATTTTATTTTTAATTCATCCTCACAAAATATGAAGTATTACCAAATAAGACTTTTTCTTGAAAGGCTTCAAATTAAGAGTACAACTTAAATGAAATTCTTAAAGGTTATTTTGTTTATAATAAATGCAACAAAACAATTCTATAAAAGTTAGAATTAGGATATATCATCTGTTCAGTTATTTGTTATTTAAAGTTTTATGAATATTTAGCTCAAATAGCATATACTATTATTTGTAAAGCGATCTAGCTAATATATTCCTTTAATATTCATATTATTAATATAATTATTTGAAAGTTGTCTTTGAACAATTAATTATTAATTGAAGTTTTTACTTTTATAATGATGAATGTACATTTCTATTTAATTGACAGAATTTCAATTTATAAAATACAAAAGGAGATTTTCACTTGGATTACATTTAGGATGTTTTATGTTTATTTAAAATGAATATTTGTATGTTAACAGTATTTCTAAATGCTTTGTTTGCATTACTGATGTCAATAGGTAAGATATAGGGAATCGGACTTGGCCCAGTGGTTAGGGCATCTGTCTACCATATGGGAGGTCCATGGTTCAAACCTCAGGCCTCCTTTGACCCATGTGGAGCTGGCCCATGCGCAGTGCTGATGTGCATAAGGAGTGCCCTGCCATGCAGGGCTGCCCCCGTGTAGGGGAGCCTCACGCACAAGGAGTGTGCCCCATAAGGAGAGCTGCCCAGTGGGAAAGAAAGTGCAGCCTGCCCAGGAATGGTGCCGCACACACGGAGAGCTGACACCACAAGATGACGCAACACGGCCCAGAGCCTCAACAGACTTCAGCTCCTACACTTTGATTTATTGGACTTACTCCACTCAGCTAACATGGAGTTGAAGAAGGTCAACCACCACAACACGGAGCCTAGAGTGTCTACAACTGGAAGCGGGAGGAGTGCATCCAGTACCCATATGGAATCTAAGCCCTCACTTGACATAGATGTGCAATGGACACAACCAATCCAATGTCCACAGAGAAAATGTGGAATGGGTGTGGGAACGGTAGCCATGGTGGCTGCTGGGTGTGGGGAACGGGAGGAAGAGATGAGATGTGGAGGCGTTTTCGGGACGTGGAGTTGTCCTGGATAGTGCTTCACGGACAATTATGGGACATTATAGATCCCCCCAGGGCCCACTGGATGGAACGTGAGAGAGTCTGGGCTATGATGTGGACCATTGACTATGGGGTGCAGTGATGCTCAGAGATGAACTTACCAGGTGCAATGGATGTGTCATGATGATGGGAGAGAGTGTTGCTGTGGGGGGAGTGGAGGGCGGGGGCGGTGGGGTTGAATGGGACCTCATATTTTTCATAATGTAATTAAAAAAAATAAATAATTAAAAAAAAAAAAAAAAAAAAAGATGACGCAACAAAAAGAAACAGATTCCCGTGCCGCTGACAACAACAGAAGCGGACAAAGAACATGCAGCAAATAGACACAGAGAACAGACAACTGGGGCAGGGGGAGAAGGGGAGAGAAATAAATAAATAAATAAATCTTTAAAATAAAATAGGTAAGATATAACAGTAACTACATGACCATATAGTTATTGATCACACAGCCACCTTCAAGGATTCCAGATAGACCACTGAGGTAGACAGTTGACTATGCAACTTTTTTTTTTTCCTATTCAATATTTTAACCTTCTAAAGACCAAGGGCAAAGCCCAATATTAGATTTTGGCCAAGAACAGAGACTGAAACCAAACTTCACTAAATCCCTACTTACTATGCTTGTTGAGATCAGTCATGGTATTCTGTTTGATAGCAAACAGAATTTTAGCTTGGTCTAGGGGTCCTTCTGAATAAGAAAGTATCTTATTCAAAAGATCCCTGCTGCTTTAGGTGGTCAGGGGCAGCCTTTCAGAGATGGCATCATTTTGAAAAGGGACCTGAAAGAGAAACTGTCACTTATGCAAGGATCTGGTAGAAGAGCATTCCATGTATAGTAGGACCAGCAAGTACAAAGGTCTTGAACATAAACCAGTTTTCATGTTTGAGAAAAGTGAGACTTAGGGTAGAGAAATGGCGAGGTGAAACAGTATGAGATTAGAGGTAGGGGAATGAATAACTGGCCAGATCATGTGGAATTGTATAGATTACTGTCATGAATTTGGCTCTTAATTGCTCCATTGGAAGCCATTGGATGATTTTAAACAGAAGAATGATAGATTCTGATTTTCATATTTAAAAGTCTGTTGTGGTAGTTGGTGGCAAGAGCGTTGTATTGGAGCAGGAATGCAAGCCAGAAAAGTAGTAAAGGAAAGATGTGGGCCTAGACTAAGATGATAGCAGAGGAGAGATGAAATGAATTGTGTTTGCTGATGGGTTGACTTAGCAGGCTGATGGTAGTGCCTTTTTTTCCCCTGAGATCTAGAAGATTGGCAGAGCCATAGGTTTTGAGGTGAGAAGCGGGTGTTGAGAATTCAAGTCATGGCTCCCTAAAATGCTTGGTGCTATTACACTGTACCATGGCATGCAGCCAGTAAGATATTAAACTGAATGTAATGTTGCTTTGGCACATGGGATACATAAATGTAGTAACTTAGGAACGTTTTTTGGGTTTCTCCTGTATTCTCTTTTCTGTACTCAGTTTGTTCCAAAAGGTGATGTCCAACTTAAAGACTTGTGGCTTTAAGTGGATTTTTCAGTGTTCCTCTGGTACTATTTTTTTTTAATGTTTTAACAGATTTATTTATTTATTTATTTATTTTTTTAAAGATTTATTGCTTTCTCTCCCCTTCCCCCCCCCACAGTTGTCTGTTCTCTGTGTCTGTTTGCTGCATGTTCTTTGTCCCCTTCTGTTGTTGTCAGTGGCATGGGAATCTGTTTCTTTTTGTTGCGTCATCTTGTGGTGTCAGCTCTCTGTGTGTGCGGCGCCATTCCTGGATAGGCTGCACTTTTCTTTTGCGCTGGGCATGTCTCCTTACGGGGCGCACTCCTTGTGCGTGGGGCTCCCCTACACGGGGACAGCCCTGCGTGGCAGGGCACTCCTTGTGCTCATCAGCATTGCGCGTGGGCCAGTTCCACACGGGTCAAGGAGGCCTGGGGTTTGAACCGCGGACCTCCCATATGGTAGACAGATGCCCTAACCACTGGGCCAAGTCTGCTTCCCCAGATTTATTAATTGAAGTTTTGTTCCTAGACAGAAATACACACTCATAGGCACGTTCATATTTTATAGATTTGGTTTCTAACAATTATAGGTGTGTTAACTGGAGAGATTGTGCCCCTCGCAGATCACAGATAGGAGATGTAACTTTCAACAAAGCGCCTACGAGTTCAACTCTCCCTGACTGCAGAAATTCCAGTGGCCACTGCCTCCACATCAGTGATTTAAGTTCTTCCCTTGCTAGAATCACAATAAGTTTATAGTAGAATACCAGTAAGTCCACACTAGCCTATAGTTCATTCCCCAATCCTGAGGATTCTGGGATGGTGATGCCCACTCCACCTCTATTTGAAAGGTGGCTTTAGTCCCGTGTGGCCGATGGATGGGACTCTATTGCTTGCAGTTGTTGGCTTTCTCGGTTCCTTGGTATATTGGTTGTCCATCATCACCTCCTTGTTAGTTGTCCTGGGTGAGTCCAATGAACTGGAGGGTAGGTGTTACAACTCTATTGAGGCTCAGGGCCCAGCTGGCACATAGTCAGTCCAAAGACTCAAGTCTCTTGGATGTAGACCTACCAACTCCAGCACCAACTATAGGCTCAAATAGAAGGGACTAAAGAGCCATGTGTAGGGAAACCACAACTGAGTCCAATTGTCACACTGGAGAGCACACACCCTAAAGTAGGGCCCAGTGGCAAGGCACCAAACTCATGAGCTATCTGCCCTGACCATAGTTCCTGGGTGTCTCCAGAATCCTCAGAAGCCCTGCTATTTGGGGTAGTGTCTGATTTGGCAGTCACTGAGATCCCACTGAGACATGCATAAGCGTAACCTTTGGAATAACCTCCCAACTCACTTAGCCATATAAACTCATTTGTCTTTACATTTTCCCTCTTTTGGTCAAGGTCTTTTTCCAGTTGCATTGCTAATTGTTGCTTGGTAGTAATCCCATGGTACCAAGGAGGCTCATCCCTAGAAGTCATATCCCACACTGGGGATATGCTGAGTTCGGCTTAGAGAGAGGCCACATTTGCACCTCCGAGGAGGTAACACTTAAGCATCCTATAATACTATGATAAGCTTCAATTTCAAGAGTGAAGGTTCATAAGCACAGTCATCAATATCAAGGGCCCATCAATGGACCATCCTCTTTCACTAGCCCTTGCCTCTGTACTTGGGGAATACCTGCTGTCCATCAGAACGTGGCAGAGCTCGCCAGGATGGGAATTCAATATTCTTTCGGTTATTGTGTGTATCTCCACCCACTGTGACAATGCCCCATGAATATTCAAACACATTTATGTACCTTGTATGTATGACCAGGTGAACCTCCTCCCATATATCTGCTGATACTACACAAAAATGGTCCTCACTTGCCACAGTTGTAACCCTTCTGTGATCCAAAACCTCAAAATAAAGCCAATAAAATAGCCAAATACAATTAATAAGAAAATGAAATAGTTTTAAAAATAAGAAAATTTTTAAAAATTGAAAAAATAAAATTTAAAAATTTGGGATAATAAAAAGTGAATAAATGTTAAAAAAAGATTTTTTTTGACATTTTGCCTTTTATCATTGTAAGATCTGTTGTCCTGTATGGTACTAACCTTTATGTTACTTTTCCCAGCCAGTGTTCCATAGGCTGTAAAGTGTGTTTAACACTTGTACATCTCACCTACTACCCCCGTCATCACTGAGTCCAGGTCAAGCTGGTCACGTCCCTCCTTTATGTACCCACTGGACCATGTCCATTTTTTCTATTAGATCACATTTAATTCTTCATTGCATTTGCTACTTAGCACCCTGTACTTAGTAGACCCTCAGGAAATATTTGAGTGAATTTAAAAAGGAGAAATATTATGGTCTTGGAACTGATTTCCAAAAGCTTATGATTTTACTCTCATTGGGGGCTTTTTAGACTATCAAAAACACTTGATCTTGGGTAACTTATACAAAGAATCTCACATGTAGTACACGATTTATGTTTTTTTCTGGGGATTAAAAACATGATTGAAAAGAATTTTAGAACCAAAAAGAAAAGCTTATTGCCAAAAATATTTTAGTGCTATTCTTACCTTCTTTAAAGCTTTTAGAAAGAGCAGCTCCAGAAACCAGACTTTTATACTGAAATTAAATTTAGAAACTGAAAAAAAAGCTAGGTAGCCCAAGCTAGTCAGCCCTGACTATCACCAGGTTGACTGGATAGGTGCCATCTTTGTTTAGAATTTAGCTCATGTCACTGTGCTCTGGGGCTGACTGCACTTACGGGTCCAAAACTGATAACATTGTCTTCTGAATACACAAAAGACCAACTCAAAAGTCTCCCTGGATTGAGACTAGGTAAGTAACAGTTTTATTGGAACAAAACCAAACTGTGTGATAAAACACTTTCTAGTCCATAAACTGCATTCATTATCACTAATTGAGAATCATTGTGATTTATCTGAAGTAGAAATGAATATGGGGAGTACTTAGATAAATGTGCTATCAAAATTCATTTAGAAAGGGTTCTTTACTAGTATTCTGTGTAATATGTTAAATGTTTATTTGTTATAGATAACTGTGTTAACTGCTTAAAATACATTTATTTAATCTTTTTTCTTTATTTTCTTTTAAATGTTACATTAAAAAAATATGAGGTTCCCATATACCCCCACCCCACCCCTCCCACATCAACTTATTTAATCTTCTTAATGAGCAATAAATCTTGACAGGGTGGCATTATCTTCATTTATATGTTTAATTTAATTCAACTCACAATGAAGTGAAAATTGTTTATGTTTTCGTTTCTGAACTTTTACAGCAGAATCTTAATCAGTTATAGTCTCACATTTCTGAGCTCTTTGAAATAGACTTCCTTTGTGATTTACTTGTAAGGTTTATATTTATAGCTATGTGCCACAACTTTCTACATCATGATTTGATATCAAGAATTCATTTAGACATTTTAATAGGTTTTTCTGACTGATCAATGTGATTCACCAAGAGCTAAATCATTGAATGTTACCAGGTTGTAATTAAACAAGATATGGCATGTTAATACCCAGAGGTTTCTGGGGTCATTGCTAATTTAAATTTGACATCCTTGCAGGCGGAATTTAACTCTTTAGCTGCATTTTTCTTAATCATAGTGTTTCTCAAACAGGGTTTGTATGTTACCTGTGTAAGAATCACCTGGGGTACTTGTTAAAAAATAGATTCCTGAGCCTAAAATTCAATTCTGGCATGGGCCCAGGAAATTGTGTTTGACAAGTATTGAAGGTGGATTTCATATACACTTAAAATTTGAGAACTACTATGTTAGCCTACTCAAAGAAAAGCAAATGAAGATATATTTTTATGTGGCTGGAAATGACATACATAGTCATTGACCTGGGAGTCAAACCACCTAAATTCTTCCATACCATGTGAATTGGCACAGTCATTTACCCTTTTTAGTTTCTGTGTTCTCATTTGTAAAATAAGGATAATACCTTCATATTTGATTCTCACAGAATTGCCCTGAGGATCAAAACCATAAGGTAGCTTAATGTCAGATTTAAGGGCATGGAGCTTTGAAGTCAAGTACAGCTGAGTTCATATATCAAATCCCCTCTACCATCCCTCCCCCCTGTTTTGTTTCTTGCCAGCTGTGTGACCCTAGGCAAATGGTACAATATTATCAATCACACCATGATAGTGTGAGAATTACATGTGATGATGTTTGTAAAATGTGCTCAGTGTCTGTCTAATAGTAACTGTTATTACTTGTTTTTTTAAAAAAACAGCTTCAGAAACCAAAGTGAGGAGAAATACTTATAAATGTCTGTAGTGACACTTGGGAACTGAGCTGTTTTTGTTTATAGAGAGAAGGCAGCTGTTTCACTGCCATAAAGAGATATGTTTTTGAAGGGTGCATGGTTTGCCCTGCTGGTCAATGTCCATGACTACCAGTGATATTTGGGTGTGAAATAGATGTCTAGGATGAGGAATGTACTCTAAAATTAGAGAAATGATTCCTGGTTCAAATTAGGAATTAGACTTATAGACTTCTGACCTACTAGCTATACTAATCTTTTAGGTGTTGATGGAACAGTTGAGAAGAAAATGGTCTGCTTTTAGTTCTTTTAGCTTAAAAACAGTTCATCATCTCAGATTAATGATTTGAAACAAACATAGTTTTACCCAAAACCCAAGGTAGAATCAGAAGTAGGAATAAAACTCAGGTTTGGTCCTGTTATTAAGTTGTTTTAATGGTCAGTTAGGACTGGTGGCCGGTTTTCAGGTTTTTCTCTGACTGTTTTATTCCATAGAACTCATCTTCATAAATTTGTCAATGATAGAATTATTCACACATCCCAGTTTCTTTTATCAGTAAAGTTCTGGCCAATCTTTCACTGCATTTAACACATTCTTTAGTTTGTCTTACAGGTATTTTTTTTGGTAGGGAAAAACATTTTATCATTTTCTTAGTCTTTTTTTTTTCCCCAGTCTGGTAGCGGCACCAATGAAGAACCTTTGGCATCTTTAACACACATACTGGACCTGGCATAAGCACATTCATGTAAGATAATGGCCCAACAAGCAAACATCGGCGAGCTCCTCTCAATGCTTGATTCCTCCATGCTCGGTGTGCCAGATGATATAACAGCTGTCTTTAAAGAGAACCTCAATTCTGGTAAGCAAAATAATAACATTTTTCGCTTATCTGCTAATTGGAAGATACTGAGCTAGAGGTGAATAGAGTTCTGCTTAGTTTTAATCTTCTAAAGAGAGTTTTTAAAACCAAAGAAGAGCATACATTGGTGTATGTCTATATGTGTATGTTTAAAATTTTTAATTATGGAAATAATCAAGTATATACACATGTAGAAGTAAAGATTCGTAATAAACTCTATGAACCCAGCTTAAATGTTTCTTGTTCTATTTATCCTTTCTGCCTTGTATACACACTGAATATGTTAAAGCACATCCCAGATCTATATCATGTTATCTGTAAATAATATTTGTGGTTTTAAATATGAAAATACTTAACTCTTCTTTCATCAGAAAAATACAAATTTAAACAGTACTTTTTTTTTTTTTTTGCTTATTAGGTTGGCAAAAATCATACATTGATAGTAGAAATGGTCACTGCTGGCATGAAAATAAATTGGTGTTCAGCCATTTTGGAATATCTTATCACAATCGAAAACCATGCCCCATTTGGCCCGCTTAAAAGAATCTGCTTTATTATAGTTTTGAATGAAATATAGTGAAAAAGTGGAAAAACCCAAATATTTTTCAATAGGCAAATGACTAAATTAAGTATGTATAGCTATACAATGGCACCCTGGGATATCAGTCAGATGTACTGACTTGCGAAGATGTCTACAATACATAATGTAATACAATACATATGTATTACAATACATAATGTGTTTGTGTTTAGGTGTAGTAAGTTGGAAAAAGTTTGGAAGAAAACAGTCAAACTGAAGGGTCTTTAACTCTGAAGAGTGGTATGGGAGGCAGGTGGTGAGGGAGACTTTCACTTTTATATTATATACTTTTTATATAGTCTAAATTTTAACAGTAGACATGGATTAGTTTTTGTAGTTAAAAAAGCAATAAAAAAATATAAAAGAGCATTTCATATGCTTTTATAGATAATAGGCAAATAAGTTTGGAATTATTCTATTGCTAAACCTAAATAAATTTAAGGAGGACAAAATACAATGTTAAATGTATCTGGGTAGCATAAAAAGAAACATTTTGTGGATTTTATGACAAAATATTTTAGGTAAATTTAGAATGATATAGGAAATAAATATAAACTACCCTTCTCTTTTTTTTAGACCGAGGTTCTATGCTAGTAAACACCTTGGTGGATTATTACCTGGAAACCAATTCTCAGCCAGTATTGCACATCCTGACTACATTGCAAGAGCCACATGATAAGGTAACTGCTAAAATATATAATAGTAGAGCATTTAAACTACAGTTAGAGCAGTATAACAGCCTCTATACAAATCTACTGCACTGTTTGTCCAGAGCTCATTCCTTCAACTTCTTTATGCCACAGATGACATTGTTCCCTTGTCACAACTAGAAATAAAAATAATTTGCAGGACCCATGTTTCCTGAGAAGTTTACAAAATAAAATGTATTTTAGAGGCTTCTCAGGGTCTTGTTGCTTAAGGTAATCCTTTAATTCTAATATGATAATTTAATCATGATGTGACAAATTTGATCCACAAATCATGTGACAGTTTGATCGACAAGGTAGCCATCTTTTAAACCTATTCTTTGAATAGGATTTTAGAGTTTTTCCAATAAGGGGAAATTTATGAATGCAGTGAGGCTAGTCAGTCCTCTTTCCCAGCACAAACACTTGGAGGCCTCCTTTGTTTTTTGCTTTTTGATGAACAGCTAAGAAAGCTTTGTAAATTGCAGACTTTGGTACGTTGAATTTGTATATGAGCACAGCTTCACTAGTATTTGAAGACCTTGCCACTGTATACCTTTTACAACTAATCTTGTATGTTTTTTTACTTTGGGCTGAATTTTAACTTCTTCAACTACCAGATTTATATTTGGGACCAAATACTATAGATTGGGTTGCTATGCATAGTGGCTGTTTCCAGCAGAATCCCCTCAGAGCTTCAGCAAGATACCACATACTTGGGACCTGTGGCTATTATGTCTTATTTGTACTTCAGAAAGAGGGGCTACGAAGGTGACTCACCACTCTTGCAGACTGTATTATGGGGGTCCTTTTTGAGGGATTGAAAACTGGTTGCCAACTATTAGGCCTAATTCAGAAGTGTTTTGTTTGCTAATATGGTTTAAAAAAATCTTGAATTTGATCTCTTTACCTACTTGACTCTTGCTTTATATCAAAGGGAAGACTAGAGGGACTAGATTACTATCTTGTGTTAATTTTATACATTCATATAAGCATTTCCCTTGCTCTCTTAAATTTTCAGCACCTCTTGGACAAAATTAATGAATATGTGGGCAAAGCCGCCACTCGTTTACGCATCCTTTCTTTATTGGGACATGTAATAAGACAGCAGCCACCTTGGAAGCATAAGCTCTCTCAAGCACCTCTTTTGCCTTCTTTACTAAAATGTCTCAAGGTAGGATGTTTTTAATGATTTCAATGAAACTGATTTTATGAATATAGCTTCTGAAATTTGGAGCAACTTCAAGCAAACAAGCTGGATTTTAAATTTTAGAGTTTAAAAACATCTCAGCATTTGTTTTTTTCCTTAAATGTAATGTGGTCCAGAGTTGGTCCTTAGTAAGCTCTCAAATGTATCACTTTGTTTAATGACTTTTGTCCAAGCAAATATAATAAAACTGTTAGATTGGTTCAAAATATTATTTCACATCTCTTATTTCGTCACTGTCTAGTCTTTCCTCAGTTAAGAATATGCTGATTTCTTTTTTAGGAACTCTCCTTTCTGAATTCTCCTTTAGATAATAAGTATGCTGGATTAATAGAAAAAAATGGCTTAAAGGCTCTTTTAACGATTTAGGAACATAGTCTGGCCAGAGCTATAATTATTTGTTGATATAAGACCTAATGAGTTGCATTCTATTTTTAGCACTAAATATAGTGCCTTTTTCTATACAGGGAGTTATAACCTAAATAGAATTTTATGGTCTTAGTTTTGATAGTGGCTTGCTGTAATTAGGGCTATTTGCCTAATCTGTTTTAGTTCTTGGACTTGTTTTCTATATATAAAAATAAGAAAATGTGGTTAATATTAACTGCCTGTATCTCACAGAGACATGAAAATATCCAGTAGTATTTGTTCCAGGATGGCAGTACCTTTGGAGTCATCTGATGTAATACCAGCAAATTGATTTTTGTCTCTGCCATCGAGGATAAATGTGTTTTTTTTATCCCTAGAGGTGGGTCTCAAGGAGTCCCATTGGCAGAACATCATAAAAATGTCATTTTATGTTGAGAGAAAGCAAGAACAATTTTAACAATTTAATTTTTTAAAACGGGTAGATTGATGAGAATATTCTCCGGTTTTAAGGCACAACATTTAGTTCAGATTGTAGATCATTTACCTTTTCCAAAAGGGTAGTAAGCCTGGAAAATTAATATTACCCAGGTCTTCAGTTAGAACTTTATATTATAAATTAAATTGGGGATTAGTCCTTTTTGCTTGAACGCATTATTTGCTTGGTAATGTAGTCTAGATTCTACTACCAATATATTACCAGCTATTTCTACTATAACAGAATGCTTGGTTTTCAGTATGAAACCTAAAAATCTATTTAAAAACTTTATTTCCAGGCTCATAGCTTTCTTTTATAATAGGATTAATGGATGTCTTAACCTGCTTCAGTAGCCTTTTGATTAGTATCTTGTTTCTTAAATCTGACTTTCAGTTATTTGGCAAAAATCCATGATTTAATTATGGGTCAGATGAGGTGCTGTAGCTAGTTGGAGTTGATTCATTATCCATTGGGTATTAAGTATCTTCAGTTAGCCTAAAGTTATTTGACTTGATATTTGGTTGGGGTCACCTTGTCTTCTCTTATTTGCTCATCTCTCAAAACTCCTGTGAAGGTGAGACCTGTTAGTTCTGTACTAATTTCTTCTTAAAATATGTTTGTTGTTGCAGTCCTTTAAAAAATAGTGAATTACTTATCACTTTTGTAGAGAATTTTTTAAAAATTGACTTAACAAAAGGAAATATTTTAGGATTTAGTTGATTAAAGGAAAATAGAGCAGCATTCCTTTGTTCTGGTAAAAAGCTGTTTCTTATGCTTTTATCCAAGTGCCATAAATAGGGCATCCCTAAGGCTTTAGGACCTGAGAGTCACCAAGTCAGGTTTAAAATCACCTGGATGAGTTTGTGTAGGTAAGTGATCCTCATAGACTCACTACAGTTGAATTAGTTCTTAGTAGTTTTTCTTTTGAGTCTATTTCAGTATTGTCTCTTCACAGTCTTTAAGGATAGGGAAATGAGTATGTGAGTGGACTTAGAATTTGTGCTTTCTTCATGTAGATTCTCTTCACGTTCTATATAGTGCTGATTCTAATGCTGTGTCTGACATGTTTTTCTTAATTGATATTTTCTTCTGTAGACTGACACCGATGTTGTAGTCCTCACAACAGGAGTTTTAGTGTTGATAACCATGTTACCAATGATTCCGCAGTCGGGGAAACAGCATCTTCATGACTTCTTTGATATTTTTGGCCGTCTTTCATCATGGTGCCTGAAGAAACCAGGTAAAGATCTCCCTATGTACCTGTCAGGCCCTATTAAGTGAATGTTTTCATTACTGATTAATAGGCCATGAGCTGTTAGGAAAGGGCATTAGAATTTTATAGCTGAGATGGGAGGTTTTCACCATATATATAAGGAAATATCTTGGGTGCCTCCACTGTAGGCATGAAAGATGCATGACTATTGAGATACTGTTCTTTATTCTGTTGGTTTAAAAGAGAGAAATTGAGTGGTAGGCTTTAAAACTTCCTGACTTTCTGTAAACTGAAAAACAACTTCAATCTAGATTGTAGCTGTATAAGACTAAACTTGCTGAACATTTTTGTCTTATTCTGCTGGTCTTTTGTCACAGAACACAAACTTCTTGTTCTGAGAGCCTCTTCATTGGATATCTTAAAGGAGGAGGGAAGACACAGAGTGTCCTAATTAGCATTCTAGTTTCAAATGCAGTGGGATTGTTTTTCATATCAGCAGGTAGCACAGTAGTATCAAAGTGATTCAGAAGCTATAAGCATGTGAAATTTGGAATCTTTTGCTAATCCCAGCATGAAATAATCGTATTGAAGGATGAAATGTGTAAGACCTGTGAAACTGAATACTGTGGCTTCCTGTGCCCATATGATGCCAGCTTTCTTAGCAGGATCTTCTTTGGGAGAAAAAAATGGTTTGTCCTTTTTTATAGAGGAGCTTTTATGTATACTATAGACATTAAAGTTTCACTGGATCTAGATGACATTTTCCGTTTCTCCTGCTACGTAATATAAATGCCTCTTTTAAGTTAATTTCTAGGTAATTTTTTTATTCTGTAGCTATAAAGCTGCATAGCTAAGACTATATACTGATTTTAAAAGGTTCTCAGAAATTCATTTCTCAAATATTTAAATGTATATTATATGCTGAGCACAGTGACAAGTATTGAAGATATGTAGAGAGCTGAGTAACATAGCCCCTGTCCTCAAGAAACTTGCTTAATTGGGCAGTGGAGAAGTGTCAGTACAACTTTAGGAAGGATGACTATCATGAAGATAGTTTAGTATTGTGGGAATGTTCGGGGTCTTTTGTGGGGAAGAGTTGGAGAGGAAGGCAGAGATTAGATCAGTCTTATGTGTCATGTCACACTAAGTACTTGAATTTTATACCAAAGGCTGTAGGGAGCCATTGATTTTTAAATAGCATTGTCTGGTGTGTTCAGATTTGTGCCTTAGAAAAACACTGTTTTAACTGTCTTTGGAGCAAGGTGGGAGTATACGTAAATAAAAGGTCAGCTGGCAGCTGTGCATTAATGTCTGTTTTGCACACAGCAATCTAATGCCCAACTAAGTCTCCTCTAAATGGTTTCCTTTTTTAGGCCATGTGACAGAAATTTATCTTGTCCATCTCCATGCCAGTGTTTATGCTCTCTTTCATCGCCTTTATGGAATGTATCCTTGCAACTTTGTCTCCTTTCTACGTTCTCACTATAGTATGAAGGAAAACTTGGAGACTTTTGAAGAAGTGGTCAAGGTAAATTGAAATTGCTTCTTTGTTTGATAGTTAGCATACTGTTTAGACAGGCTGCATTTAAAACCTTTTAGATTAAGTGGTAGACAGGAAAATTTTGAAAAGAAATTCAAACTTTTTTGGTAATAGCTTTATTGAGATATAATTTACACACCATATACAATTCACTCTTTTTTTTTCAAAGATTTATTTAATTTTTTCTCTCCCATTCCCCCGTCCTAGGTGTCTGTTCTGTGTGCCTATTTGCTGCATGTTCTTTGTTCGCTTCTGTTGTTGTCAGTGGAACGGAAATCGGTGTCTTTTTTCTGTTGTGTCATCTTGTTGTGTCAGCTCTCTGTGTGTGTGGCACCATTCCTGGGCAGGCTGCACTTTCTTTCGTGCTGGGTGGCTCTCCTTATGGGGCGCACTTCTTGTGCGTGGGGCTCCCCTACACGGGGGACACCCCCGCTTGGGGGGGCATTCCTTGCGCGCATCAGCACTGCACATGGGCCAGCTCCACACGGGTCAAGGGGGCCTGGGGTTTGAACCGCGGACCTCCCATGTGGTAGACGGACACCCTAACCACTGGGCCAAGTCCGCTTCCCAGCAATTCACCTTTATAAAGTGTACCATTCAATGACTTTTAGTATAGCCACAGAGTTTACTGCAACCAAATTTATTTTATTTTTTATTTATTTCTCTCCAACCCTTCCCCCCCCCCCCAGTTGTCTGCTTTCTGTGTCCACTCGCTGTGTGTTCTTCTGTGTCTGCTTATATTCTTGTCAGCGGCCCTGGGAATCTCTGTCTCTTTTCTGTTGCGTCACCTTGCTGCATCAGCTCACTCTGTGCAGTGCTGCGCTTTTTTCGCGCTGAGTGGCTCTCCTTACGGGGTGCCCTCCTTGAGCATGGGGCTCCCGTACACGGGGAACACCATTGCATGGCACAGCACTCCTTGCATGCATCAGCACTGCGCATAGGCCAGCTCATCACATGGGTCAGGAGGCTCTGGGTTTGAATGCTGGACCTTCCATGTGGTAGGCGGACACGCTATCCATTGAGCCAAATCTGCTTGCCTGCAACTGATTTTAGAACATTCAAAAGGAAATCCTGTACCCATTAGAAGCCCTCCCTATTTCCCCTCAGGTACTCCATCCCACCTTCCCATGCCCTAGCTCTAGGCAACCATCTGTTTTATTTCTGTTTGGATTTTCCTATTCTGAACATTTCCAGACTATGGATAAACAAATGGTATCATGCAATATGTGGTCTTTTGTAACTGGCCTCTTTCACCTAACATGTTTCTAAGGTTCATCCATGTTTTAGCATGTATCAGTACTTCATTCCTTTTTATTGCTAAATAATATTGTATCATATAAATATATCACAGAAATTCAGCTTTTTCTAATTTTCAACCCAAACTTTTCTAGCCAATGATGGAGCATGTGCGAATTCATCCAGAATTAGTGACTGGATCCAAGGACCATGAACTGGACCCTCGGAGGTATGGAATATAAGCTATTTAGTGACAGAATTTTAAAGAATCTCATGAATGGTTGAAAATGTGACCTAGGAGATTTCCCTATTGAGACATTATTTGGGACTGCAGTTGTTATTCTACTTATTCATTTTGAATGACTAGTGTAATTAAAAAGTATTAAATAGTGTTAGACATATTAGTAAGCATATTCCTAACAGTTGGAGAACTAATAACTAACTTAGCAGAGTGGAGGAAGTTGCAGTTTAAGTGCCTGCCCTGCAGAATCACAGAAAATCTTATACCTTGGTGGTACCAGTTACTGTGCAAGGCAGGAAAAGATGTATTGTAGAAAGTCTGCATATTGAGTGACTGGGTTCCCCGGGTCCCTTTCTCCATTGTACATAGTCAGGTGACTGCCATTCTCAGTGGAGCCCCTGCAGAAGTTCCCAGGTTTATCCTCTGGAGAAACTGAACCTGAGAGGTTCCTGATTTTAGGATAACAGGTATGTTGGAGGGTAGAGCTGAATTTGAGAATGAAAAAGAGGGAATTAAGTAAATTCTACATACTGAGCTGTGAGAAGCTCAGCTCCCTCCCCTATTTTTAATTTTCTCTAGCTAGCAGCCTGGGCAATGCTCCTCAGGCAGAAGGGGATCTTTTTGGGAAAAGTGAGATATTGACATTTGGCTATTTCCAACTGAAAAAGCTGCTCTACTGCTTGATCCCTCTACAATGAATCTCACCTCTCCACAAACCCTGCCTCCACCAAGCAGAACCTCAGTCAGCTTAAATTAACCTAGTTAGAGCATCTGGCAAAGGCCATAGCTAGGGTCAGATACTAGATTTGCTGCCAAAATGTGGTCAGAGGAGGATACTGCTCTGTGTTTTCTGCTTCTGAGCTCACTGTGGTCTGCTTCCAGCTCTCAGGAATAGGTCAAAGCAGAATACTTTTGGGGGATAGAGTGAATGTCCTTAGCTGTTCCAGGGAGAGAAGGGAAGGGAAAGTAGGAACTTCATCAGCACATAAGACAAGCCAAGTATAGACAAGTTATCTAGGCAAGGGTCATCTGGACATTCTGTCCCCTGGTTAAAAAGTGGCAGTTATCTTGGTGATAGCCTGCAACATGTTTGTCTCTTGACATGTCTGTTCTGACCTGAACTGATTGTCTTCTATGCCTGTACCCAGTTTTCATCTTTTTCTCTTGGGACTTCCCTTGGCCACTCTTTTGTGGAAGATCTTCCATTTTCTGTATCTTAAGTTTTCTTTCTTAGAGTACTCTTGTCTTGATGGAATACATCCTCTAGTAGCTTTTTGAGAATGTGTGCAATTGTTTGGCTAGATGTAGATTTTTAGATTGGAGTCATTCACATAAAATAATCTGAAGGCATTGTTCCATTACCATCTTGCTTCAATTGCTGCTGTTGAAATACAAAGACATTCTGATTTCTGATCATCAGTATTTGCCGTATTTTTCCTTTTGGAGATTGTTCTCATTATATTCTGAAGTTTCCTAGTGATGTACTTTATTAGGAGTCTATTCTCAGTATTGTTCAATATGAAAACTCTTAAGTTCTAGGAAGTTTTCTTTATTTTGTTTTTCATTTCCTTTCCTCCATTCCTCCATTCCTCCATTGTCTCTTTCTTTCTAGAACTCTTAGTATTCAGATGGAACCTCCCAGGCTGGTTCTCTACTTTAGCTCTTTTTTTTTGCCCCCTGCCTTTTTTTTGCTCTACTTTCTGGAGAATTTCCTTATCTTTGGCTCCTAATTCCTTTATTAAATTTTTTATCATGCCTTTATTATCTAAAAGTTCTTTTTTGTTCTGAGTGTTCCTTTTTTTTTTATAGTAGCCCCTTTTTTTTTGTCTCATGGATGCATTTTCTCACATCCTTGAGCTGTTCATGACAGTTGCTTTTTTTTTTAAGTTTTCTTTTCTCTGCATAATCTTCTTCTCTAAGCTTTTTTTTTTTTTTTCTGTTTGTTTTGTTCTTTCTTAAATCTATAAGGCTTTCTTCAAATGTTTGGTATCTTGGTTTTCTAAGGCTGCAATAACAAAATACCACACACTGAGTGGATTAAATGGTGAGCAGTTTTTGTCTCACCTTTCGGGAGGTAAAAAGTTCAAAATCAAGGGGTTGCCAGGTCCACGCTTTCTTCAAAGTCCATAGAGAAGAATCTGTTTCTTGCCTCTTCTAGCTTCTAGCGATTTGCTGGCAATTCGTAGTGTTCTCCTCTCTGTCTCTTTCTGTGTCTAAATTTCCTTTTTTATAAGGACATCAGTAATGTCATATTGGATTAAGGGGTCATCCTAATCCAATTTGCCCTTATTTAACTAATAACATCTTTACAGATCATATTTCCTAATAGGGTCATATTCACAGGACTAGGGGTTAGGCCTTGAACGTATTTTTGTTAGGGAAACAATTCAGTCCAAAACATTTGGGGATCTGCTTGTATTTTTTTAAAAAAGATTTATTATTTATTTATTTACCCCACTTGCAGCTTGCTTGCTGTCTGCTATGTCCACTCACTGTGCGTTCTTCTGTGTCTGCTTGTCTCCCTTTGTTGCATCATCTTGCTGCACCAGCCTACTGTGGGTGCAGGCCGTCAGCTCCCCACGGGCATGGGTGGTCAGCTTTCCAAGGGCACGGGCCAGCTTGCCTTCACAAGGAGGCCCTGGGATGCGAACACAGGGCCTCCCATATGGTAGACAGGAGCCCAATCGATTGAGCACAGCCACTTCCCTCTGCTTGTATTTTGGTGAAAACTAAAAAGACTTGTTAACTTTGAGTTTCTTATAGGTTGATCTGGGTATTTGTTGAAGATACTGATATCAGTATTGTTTTCTTCTTGAGCTGGTCATATTTCTTAGAAAACTGTCTTTGATCTCTATCCTGGTAAGGGTCTGGCTGCCACTGATGGGGTAGTGATCTTGGCATTCAGAATGTATTAATATATATTTGGGCTGGGGTACTCATACTTTCAACTATTTCTTAAGTATCTTTATCCAGAAACTGTTTTACCCTCTCAGGAAATAAACATTCTGATTCCCAATAGGAGAAGGGCTGATGCCTAGGAGTATAGAATTGGAGAGAAGATAAAGGGACTGTGTCTTTCAAATAGTTTTTTTCTGGTCTTTATTTTAGCTGTCCTCTACCCAGCATTCATGTCTAGTTCCAAAAGTACTTGATGCTATAACTTCCTTAGCTTTTAAAGGATTCTGCAAATATAAATCAGGTTGATTCTTAGCTTTGAGACATTGGTAGCTTAGGACTCCACTTTCCTGGGTTTGCTAAGTCAATTACCATTTGCAGTTGTGGCGCTGTTCTCGCCTCCCCATTCTTTCCCTTTTTGTATGTTATATATTTTTTAAAAGCATAAAACAAATTTTACTGTAGACTTAGTGAAATTTTAGGAGAATACTGGATGCATATATTTAATCCACTATATTAACTTGAAAGCCTCCTTGGTCAGCTTTCGAGCCTCACTCAATTTGGTTAGGCAGGGGTCACTTGGCTTTTGAAGAAAGCTCTAACACAAAAGACAGAGAACAAATCAAACAAACAGGAGGAAGAAGAGCTAGCAAAAATAAAAAATAAAAATGACAATACAGATAGCAGAAGACAATGTCTATAATAGTTATAGAGATAAGGCACTTGTGCGCATATAAAGAAAGCTCAGGATGCCACAGAAAAGGAGTACTTAAAGATTAAAGAAAACTTTTGGAAATTAAAAATGATAGGCAAAGGGAAGCAGCTGTGGTTCAATCAGTTGGGCTCCCGTCTACCATATGGGAGGCCCTGGGTTCGCATCCCAGGGCCTCCTTGTGAAGGCAGGCTCGCCCGCATGCTGTGGAGAGCCACCGGCCCGCACGTGCCACAGAGAGCCAATTCAACAAGGTGACAACACACAGCAGACAGCAAGCAAGTTGCAAGGTGGGGGGAATAAATAAAAATAAATAAATACACAGAAGAATGCACAGTGAATGGACACAGAAAGCAGACAGCAAGCAAAAAGCCACGGGGGTGGGGAGCAGAGGATAAAAAAAATGATAGCCAAAATAAACAACTTAATAAAAGTCGGAAGATAAAATTAAGAGTATCTCAGAAAGCAGAACCAAAGGATAAAGATGAATAATATGAGAAGAAAGAAGAGAAATTAAAACAAAGCAGAACAAAATCAGTCTAGGAAGTCCAACATCTAATAAAACAGAGTTTTTAAAAAGAGAGAAAGAGAAAACTTTGGTGGGGGAAGAAGTCGTGAAATAACTAATACAAGAAAATTCCCTAGAACTGAAGGACATGAATTTCCAGATTGAAGGGGCTTATGTAGTGTTCAACTCAATCAGTGAAAAAAACACCACCAGGTCTCAATACTGTGAAGTTTCAAAACACCAGGGATAAATCTTTCAGAGAGAGAAGAAACAAAACAATAAGGAGCAGAAATCTGAATGGTGTTAACTTCTGGAATATCTTCAAAATTGAGAGAGAAAAAAAGTTTTCAACTTAGAATTCTATACCCAGCCACATTGCCCATCATATATGAGACATGTTTAGACATGCAGTAACTCATATTTACCACCTGTAAACTCTTCCTCAGCTGGAGCATGTGTTTCACCAAAACAAAAATAAAATCAAGAAGGAGGATGTAATATTTTTTAAAAAAAAAAAAAGGAGGAGGAAGACACAAAATCTAGGAAACTGGGGACCTGACTTTGTATCATAGTAAAAGAAATCCTCAGGATAACAGCAGTATAGTAGTGCTAGAGAACAAATCAATCCAGACTGAAGTAGGAGAGAGAGGGCTTCAGAAGAGGGCTGTTTAAGAAGGGGAGCAATCCTGGTAGATTATTTGCTTTTCATTATGTAAAATTTTATTAGGCATTTTTTTTTTTTAGTGTTTAAGTGAATTTAGGAAGTATTAGCAGTAGATGCACAGAAAACTGAGGGGAAAAAAACCCCATGAAATCAGAACTCTAGGATAAACTAAATCTATCAAGAAAGGAAATATGATCATAGAATACCATTTGGCTCAGCTATGAATAGTACTTACATAGTCATAATTATTGAAAATTCGTTCTGAAAAAAACAAAACAAAGCAGTGATTATATATATATATTTTAAGAGGATTGGGAGGGAGGGAAAAGGATATATGAAAGTGGCCTAAATCCTTACTTACCATGATATGAAGTTAATAAATGATGTCTAAAATTCATAAATCAAGGCAACCGTATGTCAAAGCATATGGCATAGTATTTAGAAATATGGAGTCAGGGTAACAATTCAGCTAACAGAATTGGAAGCAGTTGCCAGAATGCTTGCAGAGAAGATGGTTGGGAGGTACCTTTTAGTACTAAATTGACTTTTTAAACTACCCAATTTCATTGACTTCTAAGATGTCATTGAATGTATCATGTATTTTATATACCCCTGAGAAAGAAAAAAATACCAAATAAACTAACATGCATTTGATTAAAAGATGCGTCCCAATTTCAGAGATATTAAAATATGAAAAGTCCATTTAAGAATCAGTGAAAAATTTTAAGTGTACATATTACGTTAGTTAAAATTTTAAAAAATTAAATTCATTCCTATTTTATTATGATTCTTGTTTTCTTCTCTAAATATCAATTTTCTTATGTATACATATACTTCCTGATTCTGGCTTTCACTTAATCACTTTCCAATCATGATGAGAATGTGTAAAGAAAAGACTCTCACTGATAATTATCACAGGCAGTGAAAAACAGTATTGTGTCAGAAGAAGCAAAACTGAAATTAAAAGACTTTCCCCTCAGGGAAGCTGCCTTTTATTTCCCCCATGTCCTCGATGTCTTTGTTTCTGTATTTAATACCACATTTTCAGCATTTAAGATTTAATTGTGAGCTTTCTAGAACAATTATGCAGGATCAGATTTTTTTAATGGTAAATCCATGGAATTCCTTTAGTACAGCTGTGTAAACTTTGGAGCTTGAAGATGAGAGTCTCTTGGACTTACAAATACTCAGGAACTTGTATAGTGAAATTATATTGTCTATAAGAACAGATAAGCAGATATTCATATTTTAAGTGTTCTGTTAATTTTAAGTGTTCTGTTAATTATTAGGGTCTTCATAGAACATTTGGAAAATACTGAGGAATTGTAAGAAGAAAATAACCACCACCTGTAACTTCAGTTCATTTTTTTGTGCGTGTGTGTCAGGCAGCTCTCCTTGTGGGGCACACTCCTTGTGCATGGGGCTCCTCTTAGTAGGAGAAAACCCTGCGGGGCATGGCACTCCTTGCACGCAGCAGTACTGCACGTGGGCCAGCTCATCACACAGACCAGGAGGCCCTGGGTTTGAACCCTGGACCTCCTATATGGTAGGCGGACTCTCTATCAGTTGAGCCACATCCACTTCCCTTCAGTTCTTTTTATTTGAATATTTAATGCAGTTCATATATATCTATTTGTTGGCATGCCTTTGAGTAGTTTTGTATCCTTTTTTTCATTTAAGATTATATTCTGAGCATTTTATGTCTTTAGTATTTTGAAAGCATAGCTTTTAAAATAAACCTTAGTAAGGTATAATTTACATACAATAAAATTAATACATTTTGATACATTCTGACAAATGTCACAATCATGATAAAGAATATTATCATTACCCCATGAAGCTCTTTTGTGTCTTTTGTGGTCAGTCCTTTCCTTCCACTCCTGGCAACCATTGATCTGCTGAAAGTCCTGATTTTTCATGATGGTATAATATCTCTTCTTTAGACTATGCCTTTTTGTTGGATTTCGGATTATTGCCTTTCTCCTTTCTGTTATAAGCGATGTTGTGATGAACTTTGTTGTACGTATTGGTGTATGCCTATTTCCAAAGAAGTGAAATTCTGGATCACATAGCTGAATTGTTAGACAATTCTTTAAATATTCTCCTGGTCTTTGTCTAGATTCTCTACTGTATTTCTGGTCTAGGGAGGGATTAGAATCCTGAGGCTTTGCAATAAGACCTTAAATCAGCCTTCAGTTGTCTAGCAGTTTTGAAGCCTCCCTATTCTTTGATTACCATTGTTCCACAGGAGATTTTTTCCCCCAGTGCCTGCTGTGCATGGTTTGTTTATGTTCTATTTTGAGGCTATGTCTAATTAGTCTTTTGTTGATAAAATTTTTGTTTCAAATTAGTTTCTAATAACCTGATGTAACCTGTTTTAAAAAAGGTAAGTATAGGTTTATAAAATGGATAACTAATTATTTAATACTAGTACTGTTTCATACTTGGGCTCACATGGTTCTGCCTTGTTTCTTGCTAATAATCTGTCTCATTGGCTGGCACTAAGTTGGCACTCTAGGTACTTGATTGAATGGATTAAAACTTGCATTTCTTGACTTTCATTACCTTTTACAGGTGGAAGAGATTAGAAACTCATGATGTTGTAATAGAGTGTGCCAAAATCTCTCTGGACCCTACAGAAGCCTCATATGAAGATGGCTATTTTGTGTCTCATCAGATCTCATCACGCTTTCCTCATCGTTCAGCTGATATCACCACCAGCCCTTATGTTGATACTCAGAATAGCTATGGTAAAAAGTGACTTTGGTACTTATCTGCTTTACAACTTTGTCTCTGGAATATATTGTTTATTTTGTTGACTTTATTTTCATTTCCTATAGTAAAACATAGTTCAGGTCTTAGAAGCTTTTTCCCAAATATTTTAAATTTAAATTTTTCTCTATTTTCTAATAATTCCTCCTTTAAGTTTTATAGGTAATTATAATTTAGAGTCCCATGTCCTCAAATTCCTACATGATAATACGTCAGCAGACTTGGGGCTATGTCTTTCTTCAACACATAAAAAGAAAATGGGTTCAAGGATTTGACTTCTAGTCCCCACTTTTCAAGGAAATCTTTCCACTTTTCAGACACTTACAGTGATGTCCTCTTGGCTGTAGCATTGACATAGTTTTAATAAATCTAGACAGTTTAGAATTGGATTAATATAATTGGCTTTATCTGTTGGTAGCACCCACTGAAGCTGTCATCCAGATTATGCTTTTTTCAAGTTATCCTGAGGCTTAACGAAACATCAAACTTCAATGAGCTTTGTTTCCAAAGAGTATTTAAAGAACCTTCTTATTAATACTTTTACTTTGTCCCTAAGTATGTCTGGAAGCCCCTCAGATTTTTTTAAATATAAAGAATTAAATATCAAATAGTCTAGAGACTCATAGTTTATTATCAGAGCAATCGAAAGCCACACATTAACTCCATGTGTTCTTTCCTTTTCATTTTAGGGAGTGCTACTTCTACCCCTTACTCCACTTCTCGGCTGATGTTGTTAAATACACCAGGGCAGCTACCTCAGACTCTGAGCTCCCCATCGACACGGCTGTTAACTGAGCCGCCACAAGTATGGTGTAAAATAATGTGCCTGCTCTCTTCTCTGCCTTCTGTTGAAACTGGCCATTTGGGTCAGAATTTAGTATATGCTTGGAAAAATCTTACACTGCTGATTTCAGGAGTTGCTTTTAAGGATCAATGATATTAGCAAGAAAGTTACTGTTGCCACTTTGGTTCATTTTGGAGCCTAGACTTAGAAAATGCAACTTGTCTTCTGACAGAGCTTTAATAAGAAGCCTTTTTACAGTTGAAAAGACTAAATTTAAACTGAACATTGGTTCATGGATATAAATCTTGTGAACAATTTACTATTCATTTACTGTTATTGACATACTTTATTAACTTCCTAGGCTACTCTTTGGAGTCCATCTATGGTTTGTGGTATGACCACTCCTCCAACTTCTCCTGGAAATGTCCCACCTGAGTTGTCACACCCTTACAGTAAAGTCTTTGGTACAACTGGTATGTATGTCTTAGGTTAGATTTGTTTGGTTGATTTTGGCCTACCTTTTATGATAAAAGGAACTGTCCCTTCACTCTAATAATGAGTTTAGAGGCCACTTTTCAGTACTAAGTACCTTGTTTAGATACTTAATGCAAATCTCTTAAAAAAAAAAAGACTAATTTAGATTCCCAGAAAGTTAACACTAGTAGCTTTATTTATAGTAATAGACTAAAAGAAAAAAAAGTCAGTTTTTCTAATAGACTAAGTATTTATATATATTCTTCCCTTGTCTCTGAGCAGGTGGGAAAGGAACTCCTCTGGGAACCCCAGCAACCTCTCCTCCTCCAGCCCTCCTCTGTCATTCGGATGACTATGTGCACATTTCACTACCACAGGCCACAGTCACTCCCCCCAAGAGGGTAGGTGCCAGCTCATCTGTGGTTCCTTTGCCAAAGCGCAATGGTTTGCTTGCATCCTCATTTTGTAAAGCCTAATTAGGCCAAATATAATTTTGACCCAAAATATGATATGTTTCAATCAGAACAGTTCAAAATGGGCTAACAGTTCTCAGAAGTGTGGTCCAGCAGATCCCTGGGGCCCCAAAACCCTTCTATGGAGACTACTTGGTCAAAACTGTTTTTATTGTAATACTTAGCTGTTATTTGCCCTTTTTACTGTGTTGACATTTGTACTGATGGTATGAAAACAATGATGGGTAAAACAGCTAGCGCCTTAGCATGAATTAAGGCAGGTAACAAATTGTCCTAGAAAGCAATATTCTTTCTTGTCATGCTCTCTCAGTTTAATAAAGAAGAAAAAAACTGCCAACAGTTAAGTATGTATTATATAAAGCAGTAATATTTATTAATTCTATTGTCTCGACCCTTAAGAACATGTGTTTTTAATATTCTGTGACAAAGTAGGAAGTATGCATAAAGCACGCTTTCTGTATACCAAAGCACTTATACTTAAGCAGTCATGCAATCATTTAAGTTAAGAGCTGAACTCGCTTTTTTCCAAGGAACATGGGTTTTCTTTGAAAGAAAAACTGACTATGGTTATTCAGACTTGGAAATTGGATAAGCAATTTCTTAATTGATGAAGTGATTCTGTCACTTCCAGAAATTGGTTGCTAATGATAAAATTCAACTTTCAGGTGAAAATTAGAGTATTTTAAAACTTGTATCTGAAACCATGAGATTCATAGCGTTCTAAGACTTTTCTGATGAGATTGAAAATTCTTGGGAATCTTGATTAATAAGTGGGGTTTTTTGGTATTATAAGATGAAATATGTAATCATTTAGGAGATCTGCATAACTTGGTAAAATAATATTTTACAAATGGCCAGTGCATGATATTACAGAATAGGTTAAAGGTGTGTTCAGAATGCAAGGTAGAGCAATCAATACATTTTAGTAGTGTGACAAGTTAATTAGTGTGGTTTCATATTCCACATCGTAATTAACCATTAAGAAATTGGTCAAGTTTTGGTGTAATATCAAAGAATATCCACAATTGACTGAGAAGTCTGGTAACACACTTTTACCATTTGCAACTACATGTCTGTAGGGTACCAGATTTCTTATACTTGAACCAAAGCAACAAATTGCAATAAATAGAACGAAGAGGCAGATAGGAGAGTCCAGCTCTCTTTCATTAAGCCAAATATAAAATAGTTCTACTATTCTCACTAAATTTATTTTTATTTTTGTTTTATAGTTATTTTTCACAAAATATATTTTATGTTAACATGTAATTGGTTTGTTATTTTTAAGTGAATTAATTAATATTTTTAAATTTTCTTAGTTTTAATTTCTAATGTACTAGTTATTGACAGTTTTTTTTGTCTTTATTCATTTTTTTAATATTACATTAAAAAATATGAGGTCCCCTTATACCCCCCACCCCCCTCACCCCACTACTCCCCCCATAGCAACATTCTCCTCCATCATCATGACACATTCATTGCATTTGGTGAATACATCTCTGAGCATTATTGCACCTCATGGTCAGTGGTCCACATCATAGCCCACACTCTCCCACGGTCCATCCAGTGGGCCATGGGAGGACCTACAATGTCTGGTAATTGTCCCCGCAGCACCATCCAGGACAACTCCAAGTCCCAAAAACACCTCCACATCTCATCTCTTCCTCCCATTCCCCACACCCAGCAGCCACCATGGCCACTTTTTCCACACCAATGCCACATTTTCTTCGATTACAAATCACAATAGTTCATGAATAGAATATCAGTAAGTCCACTCTAATCCATATTCTATTCCTCCATCCTGTGGACCTTGGAATGGTTGTGTTCACTCCACATCTATATCAAGAGGGGGCTGAGATTCCACATGGATGCTGGATGCAATCCTCCTGCTTTCAGTTGCAGGCAGTCTTGGCTCCCTGGGGTGGTGGTTGACCTTCTTCAACTCCATGTTAGCTGAGTGGGATAAGTCCAATAAACCAGAGTGTAGGAGTTGAAGTCTGTTGAGGCTCAGGGCCTGGCTATCATATGGTCAGTCCAGAGATTCAGATTCCCTGGGTATATATTAAACCCCAGCACCAACTACAATTCTGGTAAAGTAACAGGAAAGGCTTGTGAAAAGAGATCACATCTGAGTCCAGCTCCATCACACAGAAACACCAACTACAAAGAAGGGCCAACTGACATGGCACTGAACTCCCATCTGCCATGACCATAAAACCTGTGGGTCTCTGTAGCCCTCAGAAGAACCAATACCTGGGGTTGTATCTACTTTATCTGTCTCTGGGACTCTGCTCAGGTGTGCATAAGGGCAACCCCTCTGATAACCTCCCAGCTCTTTTTTAGAGACTCATAGCCATATAAACTCATTTGTCCTTTCCATTTCCCCCTTGATTTAGGTCAAAAAGCATTTTTAACTCCTGTTATTATATGTAGACAGAGATACTCTGCTGGTCCGAGTTGACCCTTTTATTCAAGGTCATTTTCTAGTTACGTCATCAGCTGGTACTTGGTAGTAATCCCTCGGTGCCAGGGAGGCTCATGCCCGGGAGTCATGTCCCTCACGGGGGAAGGCAACAGATTTACATGCTGAGTTTGGCTTCGAGACTGGCCACGTTTGAGCAACACAGAGGCTCTCAGGAGTTAACTCTTAGGCACCCTGCTGCTCTAGGCCTTGTTCTTATTTCAGGTGCACAGGCTCACAGGCATAGTCATTAGTATCCAGGGGTTCATTGTTGGACCTTCATTCTTTTTTGGTCTTTGCCGTTGCACTTGGGGGATTGTTGCTGTTCCTTTGACAGTTATAATAACACATAAATAAAAACACTTTTAAGAATATAAAGGCATTCTGAAACCAAAGATTTTGAGAACCACTGGGCTAATGTTTATATTCCTTTATAATATCCTAAAAATTTGAATATTTAGGATATTACTCTTATATCAGAGAACATGTATGTACATTTTTACTTTGTGATGTAAATGGTACTTATCTTTTCAGGAAGAGAGAACAGATTCTTCAAGGCCATGTCTACACAGGCAACACCATCTTCCTAATGACAGAGGATTAGGTAAAAACAATCTGTAACAGTAGACCTTGTTTGTCTCCTATTGGGGTTTTATATATATTTAGAAGCAAGGTAAGTGGAAACAAGGAAATTCTGGGATATCACAAAACACTGAAGCCTAGAGAAAATGAAACAACAAATAATTAATTCTTAAAAGCCAACTAATAGTAGTGCTAAAAAAAAAAAGTTTTAAAGCTATTGCAATGAAGTACCTGTGAAGTATTCTGATGTGGTCCAACCGAGTGGCTTTATCTGTTCTTGAGACATTAAACAACAAAAATTTTATTTTCTGTGGGATTATTTTTTGGTATCTTTAAAATATATTATTTATAATATCTCAGGCTTCTGTAGTAGTAGCCCCTAGAGAGTGCCATTTCCAGCCTTTGATCAGCAGGAAGAATCATTACAAGCATATTCTGTTACAGTGTAAGCAAGTGCATTTATTTAACTTGAGTTATCTTTGTTCTTCAGAAGAGGTACCTGGCAGCAAAGGTTCTGTGACTCTAAGTGATCTTCCAGAGTTTTTAGGTGATCTGGCCTCTGATGAAGATAGTATTGAAAAAGATAAAGAAGAAGGTAATGCGTGGGAGATTCTGGACCTGTACAAGATTCTGTGAGATAATAAAAATGTGATTCTCATTCTGCTGTAAAACTATGATTTAGTGTCAATACACACAAGCGTGCTTGGTTTTTCTTCTCTTGGGGGATAAAGGTGGGTGTTTCAGTCTAGGTCCTATGGCCAGGTAAAGGAGTGCCACTTTTTATCTGCCCTTCTGGGTAACATTGGTATATGGCAGCATACAAACCCAAACTACCTGACCTTATCCAGATTATTTACTGTGGTTTCTCTTCTTTCCTATCATTCCCTCCCCAGCTGCAATATTTAAAGAACTTTCTGAGATCACCACAGCAGATACTGAACCTGTGGTTCCTCGAGGAGGATTTGACTCTCCTTTCTACCGAGACAGTCTTCCGGGTTCACAGAGGAAGACCCATTCAGCAGCTTCTGGTGCTCAGGGCACTAATGTGAACCCTGAGTCTTTAAACTCCTCCTTTGACAAGCGTGGGCCTGACACACCAAAGCAAGCCTTTACTCCCATTGACCTACCCTGTGGAGGTGCTGATGAAAGTCCTGCTGGCAATAGGGAACATCAAACTTCTTTGGAGACGAGTATCCTCACTCCCAGTCCTTGTAAAATTCCACCTCAGAGGGGAGTGGGGTTTGGAAGTGGGCAGCCTCCCCCATATGATCATCTCTTTGAGGTGGCACTGCCAAAGACTGCCTATCATTTTGTCAGCAAAAAGACTGAGGAACTATTAAAGAAGGCAAAAGGAAACACAGAGGAAGATTATGTGCCCTCTACCTCCCCAATGGAAGTACTGGATAGACTGATACAGCAGGGAGCAGACGCACACACCAAGGAACTTAACAAGTAAGGGACTCTTAAGGCTATTTTCTTTTTATTTAAACATCTGCTTTTATTATAAAATACAAAAAGTATAAGGATGGAAATAAGAACCATTCTTATAGTTGTCATATGTCCTTCTAGTCTATTGCCTTTTCCTTTACATGAACTTGTGTATTTTCTTATGTATTTTCATTAAATTGAGATAATTCCTTAGATAATAGCCCCTTTAAAAATGTCTTTTATATATAGTTCATTTTGTGCTGCTGTACAGTGAGGATGCTCAAATGCTTCCGTATTTGTTCTTTGAAAATTTGAGGATGAGGCTATGATATTTCAAGTAATCTAAGAATACTTGTCAGTGTCTCTGTCTATTTATAATTGTTGCCTGATGATTTGTCTTTTTATTTTGGTAGCATGGTTCATTAGATGGAAGATAAACTGACAGTATTCCAATGCAAGTTCATGATAACCTTACCACCTCTCCCCTGCTCCCCAGTATGGCATACAAGGTTTCTAGAAAGAAACTTATTTGTAACATTGTTTTCGACCCTTCTTTTATTATCTTTTACTAAGGATATCTTTTACTAAGGATATCCAGGGAAGGGATTTCTAGTCTAGAAATGGAATTTTCTGACATTTCTAAACAGGTTCTTGAGGATGTTAACTTTTATTTTTCCTCAATATAGTAACCCAAGGTAGAATTTGTCAGAATTGTAATATTTAAGCAGCTTCTTTTTAAATGGGATTTGGTATAATCGGCTTAGGTAAATTACCTACTCTGTACCTTAAACTTTAATGAGCGCAGTTTCTTAAGCAGAACTACTCTGTATATTTCAACAGAGAGTTGAAAACAGGTCTGTGTGTTTTATTACCCAGTTGCTTTGGAGAGCTGGCCAAAAAATGTAGGCCACTGTGCTGAAGCAATATGAGCTCATTATTAGAGCTTATCAGCTCTCCTTCCTGGTCATAAATAATGAGAGTGCCCTGCCCATTGGCAAAAGACCTCTATTTCATCCACAGTTAGGCTTCTCCTGCAACTCTATGAGAGTTTGAAACTTTCTAATGCCAGTGTGGGTTTTGACAATAAGGAAATGGTCTAACCTTGCTACAATTAAAAGTGCAGGTAAACTCTTCTAGGTAAAATCAGTAACTTTGTTACTCAAAAACTTTCTTCTTAGGTTGTCTTTACCCAGCAAGTCTGTCGACTGGACCCACTTTGGAGGTAAAATTATTTTAGTTCCAAATCCAGCCCATATGGGTCCCGCATGCTTGTTGCCTTTTCTGTGCTTGAAGGAGGTACCCTGTAGAAAACAAATTTCACCTTTGCTAATGCTCCAGCCCCTGTTATCTACTTGGCTAAAAGTACCTCAAGCATTTCAAAGCCAGTGTTTCCTATTTGAAATGTGCAAAGAATGGTAGTGCTTAAGAATGGTAGTGTAAAAAGTGCACGTTTACAGCAGGCTTCTCTAGAAAAGACTTAGGAGAAGTAAATGGTAATCAGAGAATTCTTGGTAGAAAACGTAACACTGAAGGAAGGGCCCTTAATTTGTGTGTATGTGTATATATATGATCCAGGTTTTTGGGGAAACAAGCTCTGAAAGAATCATCCCATGTTATATCCCTTGGTATTCTTTTAAAAGGAAATAAATAGTAAATACTTTTTACCCCTCTCCTAATGAATGATTGTGCAGGGAATCAGGTGGTCGTTTGTAAAGTAAGTGGTGATTTGATTTTTTGGGGGGGCATTTTGTTTGTTAAGCTACCAAAATGTAGGGTGGGGTAGTAGGGGGGGCACTTTGATTGAACTTTATATAAAAGACATCTCTTCCACCCTCCCTCTGCTTTAAAATCAGGCTCTCCTCCCTCAGATGAGATCCACACCCTCCGTAACCAGTTGCTTTTACTGCACAACCAGTTACTCTATGAGCGTTTTAAGAGGCAGCAGCATGCTCTTCGGAACAGGCGACTCCTCCGGAAGGTGATCAAAGCAGCAGCTCTGGAGGAACATAATGCTGCTATGGTGAGCGCTTTTTTTTTTTTTTTTTTTGAGGGAGTTAGAGTGGAGGTTGGATTTCATTTTTTGTTTTGCTTTGGGTCAGCGTGATAGCTTGTAATGAGCAGTGGCTAAGGGAGTTCAAAGTTTTCATCATGACTCTAGTTCTCCTTACCACTTGTGTGGCTTGTGGCAGATCACTTAATCTTTGAAGTTAAGACGTGAGTGGCTAGTTCTCTGAATTCCCTTGCAGCTCTCAGAAACTGTGGTCACAAGTGATTTTTTGTTTGTTTTTAATTGACTATGATAATAAAAGAACCAAAAGATTATTTTGTTTCTCCAAATGTGAAACCAACTCTCCTAAAGCTATATCATGGCATAACACTTAAAAGTGCATGGTGTGGTAGTTGTGAAGCTGATCAGACCTGGAAATTGAATCTTGGCTCTACCACTTATTTCCTTGGAAAAGTAATTTAGCCTCTTGGAGTCTCTATTACCTGTTCTATAAAATGAGAATGATACTAGCAGCACCTGCTTTTTAAGTTGTCATGGTTAGAAGAAATAATGTCAACAAATCACTGGCTCCATGCTTGGTACATTTTAAGCATTCAGTAAAAAATATTAGTTCTTATCATAAGCTGCCTGGGGTATCATGGTTAAAATGACTTAATCATTTTAGTGAACTTAATCAGTACCATGTATTAATATTTGAAGTTTTATTCCAGTGCTGGTCTTTAGAACTTTTGAAAGTATTGGAAGCAAGTTAATGTCTAAGAAAAGTTCGTTATGCAATTTAAGATCCATACGCTTATTTGGAAAATCTTGACCTAAAGCCAAATAAGATAGTAGTGAGCTGTCAGATTCTGGGTCTGTAGTTGTAAGTTTCAAGGTAGTTTGTAATTGTTTAAATGAAATGTTTGCAGTATGTGTTAAACTTGAGCATGTTGGAAGGCAGCTAAAATGATGTCATCTTTGGTCTCTGCTAGAAAGATCAGTTGAAGTTACAAGAGAAGGACATCCAGATATGGAAGGTTAGTCTGCAAAAAGAGCAAGCCAGATACAGTCAGCTTCAGGAGCAGCGTGATACTGTGGTAACCCAGCTCCATAGCCAGATCAGACAGCTGCAGCATGACCGAGAAGAATTCTACAACCAGAGCCAGGAATTACAGGTATAAATTGCAATACCAGGCAAAGTCAACCAAGAGAGGGCATGAGAGCAAATAAGAGGAGAGTAAAACCATTTCCTTAAATGTTGTCACCTTGTTCATATTAATTAAAATAAAATGCTTTTCTCTTTAAAATCATGGCATATATATTTCATGTCAGATGAATTTTTATTTAAGGCAAAGGTTCCCCAACTTTCTTAGTTCATAGCCCCTTTAATGTCTCAGTAGTTTTTTCCTGGCATTCAACCCAAAGAAATACATAACAGTTTTGTGTATTAAGTTGATTCAAACAACTTAATGGGTATTTATATCCTTACAATTTAGTAGCTGTTTGAAAATGATACCCATAAATTTAAAACAATTTTTAAAATTTCATTTTTAAATAAACCACAGCTACTTACTAGTGCTGCTTTGTGCCTTTTGGGCAGTGCACAGTTTCTCAGACCTTGGAATCAGATTGGATACTGACACTCTCATTTTTGTTTCACACTGATTTTCTCACTGTATTTGCTTTTTTATCACAGCAACCACTGAAAGCCCAGCTTTGCAAAGATATTGCACATCTGAAGGACTATAGAACAGTCTAATTCCGAAACTGAACTATCTCCAGCTAGTTAGTAGTTCATATGCTTTCCAACAGATGTCGCTGTCTTTCCCTCAAAATTTAAAAATATCTTCTAGTATCCTTATGAATTTGCTGCATCACCCGAAGGCTCTTTGGTGCAGTTTGGAAACTGTTTTTTTTTTTTTTTTTTAACTTTTGTTAACAGTAAGGAACTCAGAAATCAACCATAACCTACTTTTTTTTGAGGAGGTACCTGGTATTGAACTCAGGACCCTCGTACGTGGGAAGCAAGGTGCTCAACCACCGAGCTATATCTGCTCCCCAATGAGAGTTGGTTTTTTCATTTGTTTTGTTTTTAGGAGGTACTGTGGATTGAACCCGATACCTCTAACATACATGGGAAACAGGTGTTCAACCACTTGAGCTACATCCGCTCCCCCATAACTTACTTTTAAAACTAAGAAGTCAAATCTTAATGGCCCAAGAATAGTGGAACAATTGAGGAACTAGGCATTACCAATTCTCTGTGGGCTGACAGCCGGGTAGGTTTGTGACCTGTCCTGACAGTGTTGCTATAACTTCATGCTGACATCTCTTTGAGTAGACAAAGCTGGAGGACTGCAGGAACATGATTGCAGAGCTGCGGGTAGAATTAAAGAAGGCCAACAACAAGGTGTGTCATACTGAACTGCTGCTCAGTCAGGTTTCTCAAAAGGTAAGAAATGAGACACACCTTCTATCTGTTTTTACAGAACTTGCTGGCATTTTTCCTTCAGACAGGATGAGTATATTACTGGTGTGCCTCTGTCAGGAGTTCTCAACCAGGGCAATTCTGTCTTTTCCCTGTCCTCTCAGGGGTCATGTGGCAATGCTGAAGACATTTTTCATTGCCACAACTGGAAGGGATGCTTCTGGCTTCTAGTAGTAGGTAGAGGCCAGGGGTACTGCTACACACCCTACAATGCAAAGACCAGCACCCCACAACAGAGAAATATCCAGCTTAAACCTTGGTCTGTGTACATCCTGAAGAACTCTTTCTTAATACTTTGCTTGTATAAATGAAAAATGTTCAGATTTCAAGAATGGGAGTTTCCCTTGTGGCTTTATCCCACTGGACCTAAAGTCCCTGCTGTGGTGGTTGTATATATAGTCATCTTTTCCAAGCTTCCTGTGGATGGCCAGGTTTGATAAAGCATAATTTTGAAGCATTTCTGACCATTTTTCCCCCTTGGGTACCTTCCTCCCCACCAGCCATTATGTTGGGGAATTTGAAACCATGGGTGTCGCTTATTTTGCCCTCGCACTAAAGTAGTTTGTTCCTTGCTGGTTCCCTGTTTAATGTCCTTTTGCTGGTTTTGCATTGCTGGATTTTTCACTTTGTTTATGTATTTTGCTTAGCTCTCAAACAGTGAATCCGTCCAACATCAGATGGAGTTCTTAAACAGACAGCTCTTGGTTCTTGGGGAAGTCAACGAGCTGTATTTGGAACAACTGCAGAACAAGCATGCAGATACCACAAAGGTATGCCGGAGCTAGGTGAAGCCAAAACCTTAGGTAGAAAAGATCTTAAGATCCAGGAGGTATGTATGAGGCATGTCATATAGAATGGCTTCATATTGTTTTCTAAAAGATGGAATAGCGGTCACGGTGTCCATTCCTACCTCTCCTCAGCCTAGGAATATAAACACTTAAGTCATCATGTGACCTTGTTTCCCCTGCTTGGGTTGCTTTGAAATTAAGGTATAAGTGAAAATCTTAATCAAAATTGATATAAAGTAGGTGTTAAAAGTGTTTTTCTCCCCATATTTCCTTTAAAAAATAGAATGACAAAGAAAAAGGATGGAGAACCAGTCACTTCTGTTCAACATAATTCTCAGGACTGTGGGTATATGCTGGTTTACATATCATTTTTTTTTCTTCCTTTTAATGTTGAATTTAATTTCAGCAGATGGTGGTTCAGTCCTGGCAACAAGGCCAACATCAGGATGATCTTACGTTAATTAGTGCCTCACCAATGGTATTGAAGCAGAAGTTTTATGTCACTTTATAAATAGCCTCAGGTAAAGTTAGTGAATGAGGTGGGAATAGAATTTTAATAGTAAATGCTCAGATGCTTCCTGTCACTAACTTCTCCATCACATGTGGGCCTTCTTTTAGGATTTTTTGAGCTTGTGCTTTATAAAGCACCTTTGTCAACCAAATGTAAAATAGTCTTAGAACTGAAGAGATATAGTTTTCATAATACAGTTAATTCTTACTTATCAGCTCCTCTGCTCTCAGATTCAGACTCCCTTTAGAAGAGTGTTAAATGTGGAACTTTATCTGGAAATCAGCTATCACTAATTTTGAAGGTATAATGGCTTTGGAAAAAGGAAGGAAAACAAACTTAAGGAACAAGAGAACCTTTGAAAAAGCCTTCTTAAATACATTCTTAATATCTCCTGGGAGATGTATATGAGTTGACATATGAGTTGGACTCTGCAGTGCTGTCTTGTTTGAGATACATATACTCTTTGGGACCTTGAGCATAGCACCTAATCTCTCTGGGCCCTGTTTCAGAGTCTTTAAAATGGGATGATGATGCTCACTGTAACAGGATGCCTTCCATTATAAGCAACGATAAAACGAAACTAAACTGGTTTAACACTAAGAAATGTTATTATTTCACTTGACAGGAAGCGTGAGGTGGGTGACTTCCAGATTGGTCAAGTCAGCAATTTAGGGATACCATCAAGGACCCAGGTTCTTTCTACTTTTCTTTCTTGCCTTACTTATCCTGTTGGCTTTTTCTCAGACTAGCTCTGCTTATGGTAACTACTGTTATTTATGACAACGGTCAGATTTGTTCATCTAACCTTTGCTTAAATCTGGAGCCATTTGACACAACTGGGGTGACTACATTATCTGATTCTCAGTTCTGAACTTAAATCTGCTGCATTCAGGAAGTGGACTTGGCCCATTGGATAGGGCGTCCGCCTACCACATGGGAGGTCCACAGTTCAAACCCCGGGCCTCCTTGACCCGTGTGGAGCTGGCCCATACACAGTGCTGATGCGTGCAAGGAGTGCCCTGCCACACAGGGGTTTCCCCCCGCACAAGGAGTGCGCCCCATAAGGAGAGCTGCCCAGCGCGAAAGAAAGTGCAGCCTGCCAAGGAGTGGCGCCACACACACGGAGAGCTGACACAAGATGACACAACAACAACAAAAAAAGAAACATTCCTGGTGCCGCTGATAAGGATGAAGTGGTCACAGAAGAACATACAGTGAATGGACACAGAGAGCAGAAAACGGGGGGTGGGGAGGGGTGTGTGAGGGGAGAGAAAAAAATCTACTGTATTCAAGTAGGAAGCTTTGAGTTTACTAGTCATCCTCAAGGCAAAGGGGCACCTTTGTGAAAGTTCATCTCCTTGCTCCTTATGAGTTATTATCTTTAAAAAATATAGTTGTTACACATGCTCGTTAGAAAAATATCTTTTCTGCCTTTTTTCTGTGCATTTGTGTATACATGCTCTGCTTTTTAAGCTGATCTCATCTGATCAGATCACCTGCCTTGGCGTGACTGACCAACCTTGTCAGGGAACCTAATCTGCCAGTGCTGCTTTACTTGAGCAAACCTGCTCCATTCTTGTTGCCTTCACTGGCTGTGCTTTAGCTAGTGCTAAAAGAAGGAGAAAAATATTAAAGAAAATAAATGACCCATGGTACCACTATATTGAAATGATAACTGTGAATATTGGCATGTTTTCATTTTTTTGAAGTGGGTAAGTTCACATAGTTGATCATACTAGTCACACAATTTTATAGTAGACTTTTTAATATTTTTGCTGATATATTGCTTTTTGAAAACTTAAAAATAGAAGATATACTTTAATTTACTTAGCTGTTTCCCTGACATTAGACTTAGGGTTTTTCTAGTTTTTTGCTCTTCTAAAGTAATGCTCTAATGATTATTTTTATGACAAAATGTCTTTTCATGTTTCACATGATTTCAAGAAAGGGATACTAGATTAATATAATATTCACTGCTGGCTTTCCAGAAAGTTGTTCTAGTTTTATTTCCACTAGCAATAATCTATAGTACCCTCTCAATTTTTATTACGTTAATTAAAAAAAAAAAATTCCACCTCACCCTCCCAAATGGCTCCCTTATCTGTTTTGCTCATTGTTTTTGCTTATCGTCTGCTCATTGTTGTTTTTGCTCATTGTCTGCTCACTGTCTATTTCTTCCTTAGGAGGCACCTGGAACCGAACACGGCATCTCCCTTGTGGGAGGTGGGCACCCAACTACTTGAGCCACATCTGCTCCCCACTTGTTTTGTTTTTGCTCAATGTCTGCTCATTGTTTTTGCTCAATGTCTGCTCTTGTGTTTGTCTTCTTTAGGAGCCATCAAGAACCGAACCTGGGACCTCCCATGTGGGAGGCAGGCGCCTAACTGCCTGAGCTACATCTGCTCCCTTACATTGATTTTTCGATATGGATTTGGCATTGTTCATTTTCTAAAAGTTTTAGCTCCGATCTTTATTTTTTTTTTTTTTTTAAGGAAGTAGAAATGATGAAAACTGCTTATCGGAAAGAATTAGAAAAAAACAGGAATCACCTTCTCCAGCAGAATCAGAGGCTCGATACCTCCCAAAAACGGATTTTGGAACTGGAATCTCATCTGGCCAAGAAAGACCACCTTCTTTTAGAACAGAAGAAATATTTAGAGGATGTCAAAGTCCAGGCAAGGTAATTCCTATTGGCAAAGGTTTTTGCAGTGATGTGTATTCTTTATTATGTGAAACTTCCCATATTTTGGGTGGTTCATATCTTTCAGAGGACAACTGCAAGCTGCAGAGAGCAGGTATGAGGCTCAGAAAAGGATCACCCAAATGTTTGAATTGGAGATCTTAGATTTATATGGCAGGTTGGAAAAAGATGGCCTCCTGAGAAAACTTGAAGAAGAAAAAACAGAAGCAGCTGAAGTAGCAGAAGAAAGGTAGGAATAAGAGTTGGTGTCATTGGCCTTGTGATTAAACTGCCACTAACAGAACAAGGACAGCATCACATGGGTGTTATTTTTTAAAAAAGCAACCTTAACTAAATTAAACAAGACTGTAGCTCTCATCCCACTCCATTTCAGAGTCAAATTTGACTTCCCTTTTCCCAAAATGTCCAGTGAGCTTCCTTTTTTTGGGGGGGGAGGGTGGTGGTGGTGTATATCCTTTGCAGTATAAAGGATTTATTTATTTCATGTATTGTTACAAATGCAAGATACTATTTTGGTTAATTTGAGCCAGTACTTGATAATAGAACTGATAGAATTTTGAACATTTGAAAGGAGGCTGGTTGTGTTCAGTTCTGCTTGGTTTGCATTCTTTGTTCCCACATTTCTGTGAGCCTTTACAGGCAGGAGTGGCAGTGGGTTCCTTGTCTGCCCTTGGGGCCACAGTAGTGGCCCGCTGGGCCTCATCCCGCCAGGGTGGCCACACACTCCGCTGGAACTCCCCTCTAGGAGCACCAGGCTGGCTTTGCAGCCTCCTCTGACGAGCCCTAATTCTCCCCAGAAAACTTCTCATTTGCTCTCACACTGTAACAAATTGGATGGCTCTGAGAAATTAAAGACTATCCAGGCAAACCTCCTTGCTGGCAAGAGGGAAAAAGGAGCACAGGGAAGTGGGTTTGCTTCTCCTCAAGGGCAACTCTCTGGGGAGGCCGTTCAGAACTTCCTCAACTTCCCCTTTTGCCCCTCAGCTATGGCTCCTTCTAAACCTCTCCAGCCTTTGATAATGCTTTTATTCCAGAAGCAGGGAGTACTGGTGTAAAAACTGACAACATTTGGAGGGGCCATTCACCCAGACCACACCTCTTCTCACCCACCCAGAGGCTCCCCAGTGATCTTTCCACATCCTTTTTCCTTGGGTCTGCATCACTTGATATAGTCACAGGAATAACTCATATTTAACATTTCTCTTCAGTATTCATAGTTGTGACTTACATTTCTCTTGATGAGAGCCCACCCATGCTTGATTCCTTTACTATAAAATATAGAGTGGGCTGGCAGAGTTCAATGTCATTGTGAGCAAGTGTCATTGTAATTCCAGAGCTTCCAAATATGGATGCTATAATCACCAACTACTTTTTTCTTCCTGAATTTCTTACAGGATTGATTGTTATAATGATGGCTGCTCAGATTCAGTAGTAGGGCACAATGAAGAGGCATCTGGCCACAATGGTGAGACCAAGATCCCCAGACCTGGCAGCACCCGGCACAATAGTGGAAGTAGAGGCGGTGGAGGAAGCAGCAGCAGCAGCAGTGAGCTTTCTACCCCAGAGAAACCCCCAAATCAGAGGGCAAGCCCATTCAGCAGTCGGTGGGAAACTACCATGGGAGAGCCCTCTACCAGCATCCCCGTGACTGTTGGCTCACTTCCCAGTTCAAAGAGCTTCCTGGGTATGAAGGCTCGAGAGTTGTTTCGTAATAAGAGTGAGAGCCAATGTGATGAGGACGGCATAACCATCAGTAGCCTTTCTGAAACCCTAAAGACAGAACTGGGCACAGACTCAGGTGTGGAAGCTAAGACTCCCCTGAACCTAGATGGCCCACACCCTTCTACCCCAAACCCAGACAGTGTTGGACAACTTCGTATCATGGACTACAATGAGATTCATCATGAACACAGCTAAGGAAGATGGTCAATCAGTATTAACTTTCATATTGTTGGCATACAGCAGGAGGTGTGAACGCATGTTTCAAAGCTTTCCTGTTTCCAGGGTCTGAGCAGCTAGCTCATGCAATGGAAATGGGATGGAGGTCCTTTTGATAATTGATTGAACGCAGAACGGTTTTTGGATCTGGCATTTAAATGCCTCTTAGCCTTACCCTTGTCCCACCCGTAAACCTCTCTTTTATTTACCTAGCAGTGTGTACTAATCCAAGGGCCAGTTTAAGTTCTTCAGTAGCTTTATTTTCTTCCTTTTCTCCCAAATGGTTGTGTCCTTTGAACCTGTGCAATATGAGGCCAAATTTAATCTTTGAGTCTAACACACCACTTTCTGCTTTACTGAAGCTCAGATAACTTGGTTGGCTCTTGGTTTAGACTAGTTAATTGGCAGCATTGCAGGTAAGTCTGGTTTTGTTCTTTTCCAGGGGTAGTATGCAAAGCTGATTGTCTTCACATGAAAGTTTTTTTTCATGAGACTTTTTCCCTGCTTTTTGGTTCTGAAGTTCAGCACCTAAAGCAGCAGATTTTGGAAAACAATGGTTTATTCGCCCTTGCATTCTTTTGGCAGTTCTGATAAGCTTCTTAGAAAGCTCTGTGTGAACAAATTTCTGCTGTTTCAAAAATCTAGAGCCGGCACTGTGGAGACCATATTTATTTACCCTTTGGGAAAGCTCTGATCCTCCTTCCCCCACTACCTCTTATTTATTTGGTATTTGCTTGAAAGCTGGTACTTTTCTGAGCACAGGCTGGCAGTGTAGATGGTAAAACCTATTCTTGCAGGAGAGGAGGAATACTAACTTTTAAAAGTTACCCAAGAAGCACTTGTATAAGAGTAACTGCATCTCCAAGCAGATCTCGTGCTAGCTGAGCCTTTTGGTTAAACTCCTCTCCGTTTCCCTCCCTTTGTGTTCACACTTGCCTCTTGTTTATGTTGCTTCTTGGTAATACTACAGCAGAAAGCCTCTGAAGTTCCAAAGAGTTTCTTCAATGTTTTATGTGACCATCGTCTCTCAGGCTGTTTTAGTTGCCTCGTTGTAATAGTAGGTTCTAGGCCACCAAAAAGGTAACAGCTTTTTCATACCAATTCTAACTTTCAGGGACCTACTATCCAGGGAGCTCATTGCTGGTACACTCCCATGTGTTAGGAATGGCAGAGCATTTTTAAAGGAAAGCCTGGGAGAATGTTGACAAAAGCTGACTGCTATGTACCCACTGGGGTGACCACTTGTGCTCGGAGAGGTGACTCCATTCAGAACACTGATGGTGGCAAAGAATCCAAATTCAACAAATGCTCCTGAAATAAATGCTAGAAGCCTAAGAATTGTGGCCTGGTATTCCAGCTGAGGCAAGGAGAGACTTGTTAGGAAAGAGAAAATGAACTTCATTTTCCTATTTCTCTTCTTTCCGTAAAAAAACAGGGTTCAGCCATGAAGAGGTAAAGGACAAACTGTAATGGTACGAAATCTTATTACATATGGAAGCTTCCAACATGTGAGGGTAAAAGTCTTTTTTTTTTTTTTTAAATGTGGCAATAAATATTCTAGCATCCCTAACCAAAGAGAGCTAGACAATAGAGTAACTATGGCTATGCTGGCAGAACACCTCCTTGGGACAGGAATTTTGGGTGTGACTGACCAATGCTCAGCCTAAGGGAGGGGGCATGCTTAACTGTTCTCAGCCCAGCACAGGGCCAGCAATTGCCACTAATGTCCCAATGTGGAGTACTAGTGGCACCAACATGTTTAATTTAACTTTGTCCAAAGGAAAGCTTAAAATCCAATATGTTCTAGTTTTCTAGTTCAGTTTTAGAAAAGGAAAACATGAACAAATTCAGGAAGAAAAAAAATGTTACAACTATTGAAACTGGTTTCCTTTCCCCAAGCCCAAGCAATATGTGCCACAGAACAAAGATACCAGAATATACCAGGCACTTAAATCAAAGCCATTTCCCTAACTGGCAAAGCAAAGAAAGAGGAAAAAAAATTTTTTTTTTAAATGGGCAGACTGTAAAACTATAGGAAAGAAAAGGAAACAGCATGGTAAAAATGGAACAAGGATGAGGCCAGAAGCTCCATGGGCAGATCTCTGTGCACTGTGACCTCAGCATATTCCTTCATCCCAGGCATCTGTTTACTCAGCTTTGAAATGAAGACTCAGCTAGGTATCTCCATCTCAAGTTCCTTTGAATTCTAGTTGTTCATGGTTTGTTTTTGTTTGTTTTGTTTTATTTCATTTTTCCCTTTAAGGTTGGGAGATTTAGACCTGGAGCCCTGTTGAAGTTAGCCAACCTAAAAATTTGGGCCTTTGTGTTGCAAAGGATTTCAGAGTCAATAGTAAGATTTTGTTTTGTTGTTTTGTAGGTGATAAACTTGCCAAGAATCAGTAACTCACTTGATCATGCTGCAGCAAGTATTTTTAAGGTGGACAGGTGATATTAGAGAAACTCCCAAGAGACAATTCAGGTATGAGAACAGGCAGGGGAAAGGTATTAGAACAATTATTGTTATGTGCAGTCTGTCTTGACTCTTGACTGAGCAACTTGGTATTCATAAGTGTTGGGATTGGATAACCTTTATCCCAAAATCACTATGAGCAAGCTTACCTGTCTCAGCGATCTTTGACCAATGTGTATAGCCTACTCTGATTCCCACCTAACACTAACTAGGGTTAGCACAGACCCTGAGAAGATTGGAGTCTGCTGCTTTGCACAGCATGAAACTTGTTTAAAAGAGCACTACAATTTTATTTCAGGATTGAGGGTAGGGGGTAAGGAGGGGAATGGGATGATGACAGCATGGTCTCCATAGAGAAAATGAGTTCCTGAACCTACTACAGGTAAATAAGCTTATGGATCTCTATCAGATGTAACTTTTAGATTAAAAAAAAAAAGGCTTCGACAAGGTTCTGACACAGAGATTATAAAAATAGTTACCATGGGATTGGAAGATATATCTGTTCATGAATAAGAAAACTGACTTAAAACCAAAGGTAGAGGATAAAGGTTATTTCTTAGATCAAGAGGTTTTAAAAGGTCTCTTTGGAGATGAGTGCTAGAACTAGCCATATTAAAGCAGGTGGTTATACAGTGACCCCTCTAGGTTTATTAATAACAGTTATTCAGGAGAGAAAACCATCTGACCTTTGGAAATATGCTTTAGACGGTTCTCATTAGGCTTATATGAGTGGAAAGGGAAATGATAAGCATCTTTGTGAGCCAGAACATATGTAATGTGTTTAGGGGGAATATCCCAAACTATTTTTAAAAGGTAAGCTATTACAATCCAGGAAAAGGTCCTGGAAACCACTGACAATTAGAAAATTTAGCCCACCATGCTGCCATGGCCAAAAAGGCCAGCAAATCCCTGGGCATAATCAGGATAAGAAGAAACAACCCCAGACTCTGGGTCATCCCCATTTGTAATACCACATCTAGTTTCTGGTGTTTTTGTTAAGACTTAACTCATGAAATTGTTTAGAGAACAATGAATAAAATGGGGATGAAAGGTATCTGAGTTGGACCACAGAGGTTCAGATTTAGTTTAAAAAAAAGGGGGGGGAGTATGTGTTTGTGTTGAGAATATAACTGAAATGTGCTATAACTAGCCAATGTGAATTTTCAGCAAATACTAGAACATGCCACTTGAATCCATAAAAAATAATTGAACAAACGGAAGTACTACGTAAGGGTATCAGATTTTTCTAACAAAGCACTAAGAGGGTTATATGAAAGTATAAACAAGTTTAAGAAGGGTTGGGTAAAGTGAAGGCTCAGTCCCAGAACTGCAGTGGAGGTAGAGTGCCTCCTGCCTTTTGAGGATACGCTCAGAGAGGCTAGCTTTCTCTTCATACAATGATCCTGGGGAGAATTCACGGTCCCACCCAAGAGAATTTCTCACTTGGGGAAACAGCTGCCTTGGGTGGAACAGCCCAAGTCAGCACACTTTACTTTGCTTCGTTTTTCACTCTTCGAGGTACATGCTTTAAAAATGACCTGCAAAGAGTATTGAAAAATGTATCTAATATGAAGATGTTGGTGTATCTGTTTACGTCCAGAGTTCTGTGGCACATGCCCTCCTGCTCCCATCCCGTCCCCTGGACTGCTGCACAGTAATTGATTGCACTTGATTAAGCTTTTCTCTATAGGTAAAAGAACAAGTTTAGGTTGGGGACTGGCCCCTAAAGGCTACTACTGTGACCTTTGGCCGGACGTGGCTCATTTCCCTGTCCATTGACTCAGTGATATGCCTGGGGGGAGCAGTGTTTCCTTCTTGCCCATACCGTCCAACAGTCTGTATATGCTAACCTGAAAGAAGAATGGCTGTAGCTGGATGGTTGAGCACCTACACCCATGACTGCTTTTGGCTTTGAAACAAGGTAATGAAGGCAGAGGAGCTTTCTTCCCCATTTCCCAGTGGATAATAGCAGAACGCACTATGCCACAAAATTATCCATTCTCTGGGATAAGTAGCCTGGTTTAACCATTGAAATAGATCTTTTAGAGTAGACCCCTGAGAATTTGAGAACCCTTAGACCAACCCCTCCCTTTCTCTACCTTGATACAGTGTTTGGATAGGAGGGTACAGTGCTGCTCTATGTAGCAAATACTTTGGCTTATTAAAGAAGAAGCCAGGCATTTTGCACTAGGAAGAATCAGTGATCACTTTTCAGAAGACTTCAGTGGACCACAAATATATTATGGAGGAACAGATTTTGCTAAGACATAATCTAGTTTTATAACTCAATCATGGATCAACTGTATGTAGCTAACCTGCAGTTAAAAGGGATCCCATCAGTGAAAAGAAAGCATTTTTTTAAACTGACTGCCTTTAGTTAAATTCACACTTTCCCACCTCGATCTTAAAATCATGTCAAACAATCCACATCTGATGCCATAAAAATGAACTGTAAGGGAAAATGGTACAATCTTAGTGAATGGGAATTGGAATCAAAAGGGTTTGCTGTCCTTCTTAGAATGTTCTAAAATGTCAAGGCAGTTGCTTGTGTTTAACTGTGAACAAATAAAAATTTATTGTTTTGCACTACTCTGCTGTGTTGATATTGAGTGACTATTGCTGGCCTTTGTGAGGCTTCAGACAAAATAGACTAGTCCATAGATGCAAAAGCCTAAGGGTTTGGATTGGTTACCTTGGGTGGTTACAGGAAGGCGTTGACAAATGGATTCTGGCTCTAGTCTCTAAAAGACCCTGTTTATTCTGGCAAATCATGTAGTGAACAGCCCCAGGTCCTACCGTTATCTGCCTCAAATTCATGCCTTCCCCCATAGTGGCATGGTGATATGGGAGGGGGTGACCTGAGTCATCTCTACCAGAGAAACCCTCAAAGCCAGGAAGCCTGCCTGATTCTGCACTGTTGTGTAGGTTTGCTTTCTGTGTGTACTTGATTTCTAGGGGTTTGTATGGCATGTTGGCTTGAATATAGTCCTTTTGGTGGAACCCAGTTGACATTTAAGTTGTTGAGATTTTATTAACCCCAGGCCTTGCCAATTGTGTTTTAGGAGTGTGCCAAGGGAAAAAGTGCAGCTACCTATGTACTACCTTGTGTATGCCTTTCAAGTATTTGGGATACAGCAGGAAACTACACCTTTAAATAATTTTTAGATCCACTCTGGCCTTAAGATCTTTTGGCTTGGGACACACTGGGAAAGAACCAATGAAGAAGAGCTCTGATTGCAATGTAATTTTCAATTGATTGCTCTGTCCGGTTGGCTCTTAAAAAATCAGTATCACTCTGTCCATTTTAATGGCAGAAGCAGCTCCTTTCAGACCATTGAGACAAAGGCTCAGATAGAGGTGGCAGTTTTAAATTTTTCTGGAAATTTCAGGTTTCTTTGTTTGAATAGACCTCTAACTCTGCAAGGAGTGATTTCCACCCTAGGAGAAATGTTTAAATGTTGGCCTTCTGTGGATCTTTAGCAGGAATCTCTTAGAAGCACATTCTTTTTGGAGAAGGGTATATACCTGTCTGTAGTGGTTTCTCTCCTTGTTTTTGGTTTTGCTGCAGTGGCTTATAGCTTGATGTTCTCTTAGAATAAATGTAGGTTTTCTTTTAGGGATAAATCCCAGGAAATCAAGCCAGGAAGAAAGGTGGTAGAACACTTTTTATTCTTGACTGTCTCCCCCCGAGGAAGCAAGAATACAGAAGCTAAGTTGTCCCCTGTGAAGGGAAAAACCAACAGTCAGACATTACTTCAGGCAAGCTCTGAAGTCAGTGACACATTTTATAATGTTTGGGTCTCGATTAAGTTGTAATAACCAGGTAAGTCCTTGTACAGGAGCCACAAAATCAGAATTCTTCTGACTTCTGTCATTCGTCTCCATCTCCCAAGTCAAAGGAGAGGGTAGGAAGGGTTCATTCTGTTTTTGGCTTTGGTCCAGAGACCTAAACACACTTAGGAAATTCAACATGCTGATCCTCACAACATCCCTGTGAGGTGGGAACCTCTGTGTCTTGCAGAGAGGTTGTGGCTTGCCTAAAGTTGCAGGATAGTAATAGGAAACAAGCTGCAGTCTCCAGCTTGATCACTCAACAGGAAAGCTGGAGTCTATAACTTGGGCGGGCCTGGCAGAGCCATGGATGGTAGCTCAAAGAGGACCTGGGTCAGGGCATCTCAGTGCCTTCCTTTTTGCCAGCCTTCCTGGGACACCCTCTAACAATAACACACTGCTCGGGCAACTCGTTTAAGTGGGGATCCTCTTCTGTCAGCACAGAGCCTGACACTTAGAGGCAAGGAAAAGTTAGAAGTTAAAGCAAGAGAGAGAGAGCAAGTCTCAATAATATTTTGACTAGTCCCTTTTGGGGCTAATTTGAGGAAGCAGGGACTGTGGGTACCAATGAAAATGGCTCAAGCAGTAGAAGCCAAATTAGGTAACAAAGCATCCCTACCATATCCCTGTATGTCACAGGCTTTGAGTTATAGTTTTCCACCAGGTGGTCTCCAGGGAAGTTTCACATAGCCATTGTGTTTCCCACTAGATTTGAGGCTGCTTTTTGTAGGTCCCCTACATTTGTATGTTTTTAACCAAGTCTGGGTGCCTGTGCTTTGGTAAGTACATGTGGCTCCCACGGTGCTTTTGCAGTGTGCCCGAGGGTCACTCACATGCTGCAGCACTTTGCGGGGCAGCTTCTCTGAGTGAGCAATCCATTCTTTCATTAAGTCTAGGACGATGGGGATAAGACTGACCACGCCTCCGTAGTGGTTCCTCGCCTCGTCACAACTGAGGTGGTTCACCACGTCGTGAGGATATCTGCAGGACGGCAAGAGGGGGAGCAGGTGAGCCCGTGGCTCATGGGACTTGTCATGCAGTGGAAAACAACTTACTGACCTGTGACAGGTTTCTGATCCTAACTGTGCATCAGAGTCATCTTGAGAGGTTTTTAAACTACACACCAAGCTCAGGCTTTCTATTTCTAGAGATTCTGGTTCAGTAAAATTAAGGGGCCAGGAGCCCAGGTATTTCTGATGTAAAAGCAGGAATTGAGAACCATGACCTGTGATTTATAGAAACCTGGATTAGGGGTTTACCTAATTACCTGCTGTAATCTTTTCAAAGTATGTTTTTTAGTTCCTTTGACTCTTCTTACCCTAATATCTAAATAGCTTCCTTGAAAATTTGGCACCTTGTTTTGTGATTTCCCAAGTGTCAGAATTAGGGAACCTATAATGTTGGTGCTGATGCCCATGGGAAGCAGGCTCCAGAAGTGCTGGAAGCGTATTCAGCACGTGGCCATTTAGTAGTCACAGCCAGAACAGACCATCTAACTGATGAATTCTCCTTGATTCCTCAGTAAACCCAATTCCTGGTTATCCCATTCCCAATGAATCCCAGCATTCTGCACAATGTCTGACACACGGATGCTTGGAAAAAATTAGAATGGCAATTTCCTAGGGTCTAGTGAAAGACTCAAACCTGATGTAAAGACATTTTAAAAAATAAAATTGAAACATGAGCACTTTGGGTAGGTAGAAAATATCAAATGGGGTGTGGTCTTGGGAAGATGAGTCTGTAAGGACAAGGCCAGCAGGCTGACTCATGGGGTAAATTGCTTCCCCTGCCCTCTATAAACAGCAACTCTAGACTTAGAAATCATAAATTTAAAAGATTTTAAAAAAAAATCAGGTGACTTATTTAGGACTGGATTTTTATTTTGCCAAGAGGGTATGTTAACAAAAGTCTGTCTAACTTGCAATGGTGATTACTTCCTGAAATAAAGGTCATTTTAACACCAATGAGGTAGGAAGACAGAATCTGGGCTACCTTTTCTGGATATTGTCTTTGTTTCCTCTCACTTCTTTGCAACTCACTGAGGCTCTTTGTGGGCTTCTGAGAATAATTGCTCTATTACCCCCTTTTCCCTTTATCTGCTGCTAACTCCAGTGAAAGGGTTTGTATGCTATTGTGTCTATAGCTTCAGAATCTCCAGTTTTAAGGGAAAATGTTTTGTTGAGTCAGAGTCTTTCCAATAAATTAATGGAGACTAGGATTTCTCACTAGGGAAGACTGAGGCAGTAGCCACCTGATCCCTGGCAATAGAAGAGAGAATCAGTTTAACTTTACCTGTCCTCTGAACCCCTAAAAGCCTGCCCCTCCTCCAGGACCCCTCCCTTTTCCCTGCTGAAGTCTCAAGGACAGAACCAAAAGGGACTTACTTTGCTCTGAGGTTGCTTAAGTCGTTGCTTTGGCTAACAAGTGTTTTGCACTTCTCTAGGAGGTTGTTGGTGACGGGGGTGCCAGAGTGCAAGGATTCGAAGCGCTGGCAGAGCTTGTTTAGCTCTGAACAGATGTCCAGAAACATGAGCAGAATCCTCCGATCTGTGGTATTGTAACAGTAGTGTTCCATGTAGCTCTGCACCTGCAAAGGCCAGTGTGACATGAGCTGGGGATCCTGGTTGGCTTATGGGGAAAACATTCAGGAGCACCAGCCCTATTTCCTCTCACTCTCCCGTATTCACATATGGCCTGGTCTGCTTTGAAGGAGATGTCAGTAACGTTCAAGCATTTTAATGTACATACCACTAGCTATAGCTAACATCACTGAGTGTCCAAGAATGGTGCAAAATGATTTTATACCTGATCTCACCTAATCCTTACCTAAATCCTATATGCTAGGCACCTTTTTTTATTCTTATATTATAGGTTAATAACCTGTAATAGAAGAATAAAAGTTCAGAGAGGTGAAATAATCTGTCCAGGGAACCAGAGTAAGTGGCTGTGCTGGATTTCAACCTCCCAGCTCAAGGGCTGTCAGTCTGGATGCCTCAGCTGTCCCCATGCCACCTAAACCAATGGCTAAAGCAAATGGGCCTGGTCCCCAGACTTTTAATGCCATAGTCCCACTTAGAATACCTACTTTGAGAACCACTGGGTTGGGCCACCCAGACTGAGGAGGAAAGAGAAGGAACTAGAATCCTTTGGGGGCTAGTTTTACTGAATTTCCAAGGGAGAGAAAGGAGGGACAAGTCATAAGTGGAATTCAGAAAAAAATGATTATCCATACAGGAAAAATTAAAGAGGCTCTCTAGTGCACACTATATACAAAATCAATTCTAGAAAAAATCAAGAGTACAGAAACCTTTCTTAAATAGGTCATAGAAGATGCTAAGACTGTTGATGCATTTGATCTACTTTCAACTCTTTTTACTTGGTGCAAGGATGGGGATCTTTCTCCAGGGTTAACTGGGACCAAGCACTAACTCTGGATCTGATATCGGATAAGGGCTTGATCTTGTGCCAGGGAGGAACTGGCTCGAGTCCAGGTGGGATTAGTTGACCCATTTTACAGTCAAATATTTATTCTCCTCTCCATCATTTGATGAAAGGGGGGTATATTACCTACTTTTTCCATCACCCAAAAGTTCTAAAATCTAAAAAAATAGTTTTTTTTCCCACTGCAACCAGTTGCCTTTTTGTTGCTAAGAGATATCTTTCCCAAATGATCTCAAGTGATGTATTGCCAGACACACAATGGCATTGCAAGGGGAAGGAGCTTTTGACACCCATCACATGGTGCACACACATGCATGGGGACCTGAGGGAGATGATGAGGAAGAACCAGCACCACAGTTACACCACAACATAGAAGCAGCACTGGGGGGCTGCCCAGTACAGATGTAGGGAAGGGCAGAGCCCCTTACCTTTGGGTATGTGAGCTAGTGTACCTCTGGGTTGGAGGGAAAGTAGTGTAAGGTTACAGAGTCAACACACTTCAGATGGAGAGTCAACCCTTGGTGCCATTGTTTCCCAAGAGCCTTCAGTTGAACCAAAGCCTTCAGGTGAACCACTCCCCCTTGCATGGGCAGGGGCTGGGTCATGGGCATTGTTGTAGATTCTGAGTGAGGGTGGGAGGAGGTGAGGGTTTTGGGTGTTCCTTTCCAACCACTGTTCAGTGCCCTTGGAAGTCTGAGCTTGAGGGATGGGCTAAAAAGGATGCAATCAATTTATGTTCAGAATGTTTAGGGGGGGAACAAGGGTATGTATATATGAGGGTAGAGAGGGAGAAGCACAAATGTGGCTAAATGTTAAAAACTGATGAATCTAGGTGAAGGGTATATGGGTGTACCTTATACTATTCTTTCAACTTTTTAGATTTTTGTTTGCTTTTCAGAGGAACATGGGGACTAAACTGGGGACCTTGTACATGGGAAGCAGGCACTCAGCCACTGAGCTACACCGGCTCCCCAGGTTTTAAAATTTTCAAGTTAAAAAGTTGGGTGATAATTTTACTAAAATTAGAAAAAAAAATGTTTCAAAAAATGCTGCCAGCAAGGGTTGCCTCTTCCCCTGTCTCCCCAACTTCTTCTCTGTGACCTCCTGTCTCTCCTAAGCAGTTCTGAGCCCTGTTTCCCCATTCCTACCTGTAGCAGTTTGGTAGTATTTACAAATTCCAAAAATAGATATTGGATTGCGTTTGTAAATGGTCTTTTCCTTTGAGCATATTAGATTATATTAAATTCAGAGGTTTCACTTTGCTTGATTAAATTATGATCAGGGCTTTGATTCAGCCATGTCGGTAGGATGTTGTGTCCCTGCCCCCTTGGTGGATCACAGAGAAAGCAACACGGCAGAGGAGAAAGTTGGAGTTTTTGATGCTGGAGCCCTGGGAAGTAAATACACAGGAGAAGAACTTAGAGATAGGTCTGTAGACACAGCAGAGGCCCCAGAAAGAGAGACAAGCATAAATAGCCTATAGCTGCAGCTGAGCCCAGGAGAGATGAGCCTTATACCACCCTGTAGCTGAGAAACTGGGACCACAGAGCCTTAAGAGGAATAAGGAAGGCCGAACCCTTGCAGACATTGCCCGCTATGTTGCTCCAACATGTGGCCAATGACTTTGGGTGAGAAAGTACCTCTTATGGTACCTTGAGTTGGACTCTATGGCCTTGTGACTGTAAGCTTCTACCCCAATAAATACCCTTTACAAAAGTCAACAGAGTTCTGGTCCTTTGCATCAGCACCCCTTTGGCTGACTAATACACTATTCCACCCCTGGGAGTGGTTATCCTTTGACAAGCTGACTCCTCCAGAGGTGGGTATCTTTTTAGCATGAGAGGGTTTAGCTTATGGGTGTTAATAACTGTACCATGAAACCTGTCACCCAGGTAATTCCCTGGAGGCTCATTCAGGAGTCGAGGGCTCCAGGTCCTGCAGGGCAAACCTGGACAACAATCCACAAGGAGACAGATTAAATTTTAAATGTCTGTAAAAGCGAGTAGTGGGAAGCGGATGTGGCTCAAGCAATTGGGCTCCCGTCTACAATATAGGAGGTCCAGGGTTTGATGCTAAGGGCCTCTTGCTGAAGGCAAGCTGGCTCATGTAGCGAGCTGGCCTGCGCAGAGCGCTGCTCCCCGCAGGAGTGCTAGCCCATGCAGAGAGATGACCCGGCAAGATGACGAAACAAAAAGACACACAGAGGAGAGACACTAAGAGACAGCAGACCAGGTTGCTGAGGTGGCACAAGAGAGTGAGCGCCTCTCTTCTACTCTGGGAGGTCCCAGGATCAGTTCCTGGAGCTGCTCAATGAGAATACAAGCAGATACAAAAGAACACACAGAATGGACACACAGAGAAGTCAATGGAGGGAGGGGGAGAAATAAGTAAATAAATCTTAAAAAAAAAAAAAAAGTGAGTAGCAATGTGCTTAGTATTTTTCTCAAAACTCCAGTGGTTATCTGATGGCAGGGACCATATCTGGTCTGCCCTCAACCAAGCAGAGAATGGCTGACACTTTAAGAGCTTCATAGGTGCCAGCCCTGGATTAAATATTGTCCATGGATGATTGTCCTGAATCCACATAACAATCTTATGAGGTATGTACTGTTGTTATTATCCTCATTTTATTTATGAGGAAATGGAGGTGAATTCACTGGCCCAAGGTCACAGAGGCAGCATATGGTAGAGCCAGGATTCAAACCCTGTAAGTCTGATGCATTTTTACCATTATACTATTCTTTCAAATCTTTGGTGGGGGAATGAATGAATGAATGAATGAGTCATCCTGTCAGTATCTGAGTCCTAATTCTGGCACAAACTTGCTTCCCCTCTCTGGGCCTTGGGTGTTTTCATTTTGCAAATGAGGGGACCGGGCTGAGGGCCACTCAGCTCTGTCACAAGGGTTCCCTGGATATGGCAGGTCCCCTTTGTCCCCTGGCCCCCACCCTACCCCTCCCGGGAGGCACCACCTGTCCAATGCTAGAGATCGGCTGGATCTTGTCATGGGCGTTTTCTCGGCAGTGCTCCAGAGCTGCAATGAATGTGAATTGCTGCTGCTGGAAGAGCTTGTATGTCTGCTCAATGCTTCGAAGGGATTCTTTCACCTCATTCATTGTCTTCCTTGGTGATCATTTATGGGAGAGTAGGAATCTACAAGGAGAAAGATGGAGAGTGATGAGGTCCCAGGGGCCAGGCCTGTGGACCCAGCTCTGCAGTTGGAAGATGACAACAGCTCCTCGTGGTGGAGTATCATGCTCCCACAACCCTGAGGAGCATGTTCTATTTTCATCCCCATTTTATAGAGAAGGAAATGAGGCCGCACTACTTGTGCAGGATCCCAGAGGTTGTTCACAACAGAACTGAGCATGCTGACCCTCATCCAGTCACTCTCTGGGGACACATTCTTTGCCATGAAATATAACTTGCTTCCTTCAGCTGTGGACAATGTTTCTCTGGGGTTCTCAGTCTCTCCAGACTGCGTATTCACTGCTCCACACAGTCATACACACACACATCCACAGCTTCCAATGCCTCCTTATGGGATCAAAGACTATGCCACAGAGGGAAAACCAACAGATTATATTGTTTGGACCAAATTATTTTAAAACATCTACCCCTGTGTAATTGGTGGGGAAATCTAGGGATTCTTTTCCAAGAGGCTGAGTAAGCAGGGGTACAAGTCAGTGCTTGATCATCTTGTTTGAGCAAGTGTGTTTCCCTCTGTGCTTAGGGTAGGAATCCTGATTTCAGGTTTTCAGTTTTCCAGGGCAGAAGTTAGTCACTGGTGGACACTCACTGCCTCCCTTCTTAACTGCAAGCAAGATGCCAATTAGTCATATTGACGCCACAGGAAGTGCTCTCCTTTGGCACTGTACACACTCTCCCTGGTGTGGTTCAGGCAGTCTACAATGCATCTGTTGGGCCCTGACATCACAATTTTATAGAGGACATGCAGAATGCTCCAGACCAAGGATTTATGGAATGTCAGAGCTGGAAGGGATTCCTTCACTTCCCAGTGGTAACTGAGGCCAGGAGAGAAGGGACTTGCCCAGGGTGTCATAGCAGGTTTATGCCAGACACCCCAGGACCCCAGCTTCCTGACACCTAGACCTGAGTCCTTACTGCTGACACATCTGGCTGCCCTTCCCTACCATGAGAGACCAGCGCAAACACAATCCTGCTTTGAATGTGTTGGTCTGTGCTATGGGTCCCGACCAGGGAGCAGGGGTCAAAGGGCACTATACAGAGGTAGGGTCCTAGCAAGATGGTGGGAAGAGGCCAGAATATGTGGCAAGGATAGGGATAAGGGTGGCAGAGGACACAGGCAGGTGCCCTGGTGGGAGAGGAGTGAAAAAAGGATGGAGTCAGGGTTATTTTTGTTGTCTCTCAGCATCCTGAGCCCAGAGCAGGGCTGGAGCAAGGGATGGAGTCTCTATGGCAAGAGGAGATGGTATCAGAGGTTTGAAAGGAAATGCAAGAACAGAACAGAAAATGGCCTCCACAAAATGATGGGAGCAGTAAATCAGAGAACTTGGGGAGGGCTGGGGAAGAGGAGGCCCTTAGAGCTGCAGTGCTGGGCTGGGAGCTGAAATGCTGCAAAATTGCCATAAAGGAGCTGCACCAGGAGGGACCCTGACAATCATGCCCCATAAACCTGAGTGGGTCTACTGTAAATGTAATGGGGCCTGCTTCAGTGGCAGCATCCTGAGGCCACTCCTGGGAGCCATAGCACCTGTGTTTGCCAACAGACACGGAGCAGCTGCAGCTCCACTGGGGATGGGTCCAGTCCAGGGCCAGGCAGGGGAGAGGCCTCCTTCCACCTTCTTCTGTGCCCAGCTCCCCACCTGAAGGGGTGAGTGGGGAAAGGGAGACTGGGCTCTGGGGCTCTGGTGGAGGGGATGGGGCAGGGGCCGGTTTACTGAGCCACTGTGATGTCCTTGACTGGTCTCCCCCTCCACAGAGCCAGAAAGTGTTTTTTTGTTTTTTTGTTTTTGTTATTTTGGCATGCCTGCTATGGTGTCAGGTTTCACCTCTGCACAAAATCTTAAACGACATTAAAAAATCCACAAAGAACAAAATACCAGAACTTTAAATAAAGACTGGATCAGTTACAGTGCTGTGCCTAGTTATATAGGAGACAGAGGCAAAAGGAAAAATTAGTAAAACTGATTTTGACTTTAAAATTTTGATAGTTTACCTTCATGGAGTTTCTATATTAATTTTGATTTTTTAAAAAATGACATTAAAATATTATTTATTTTGATTACCGAGTTTTTTGGCAAACCTCTCCCCCCTTGAATTTTGTCCCTGATGTGAGTGTCTCACTCTCCTCACTCTCTCATGGGCCCTGAGCTTACAAATTGCTCCGGGGCTGAAGATGTAGAAAATTTGGAGAGAGACACATGCATAGGGTTTCCAGGGAGAAGAAGGCCTTTCCCCAACACTGCTCAGAGCCATGGTTGTGGGTGGTAAAAAACCCAGGCTCTGGAGTCACAGAGTCCTTACTCAAATCCTGGTTCTACCATTGTTGCTGTGATCTTGGGCAAGCTGATCATCCTCTTAGCCTCAGTGCCCCAACATGCCATGGGGAGATAATAGCACTATCCTCCCAGTCCTGGAGAGAGACAACAGGTACAAAATGTGTACCTTGGAGCCTGGAAGGTAGTAGTGCCCAGTCACCGGAGCAATTAAAGCTATAGTGATTAAACTGTGCTGCAATGGTGGAGGGATGCCACACCAGGAAGAACCACTGAAGGCTTCTAAGCCGAGAGGGTAAAAAGCACCTCATGCCTGCACACGTTCCATTCATTCTACAGTGCCTACTATGTGTGTGCACCTTGAAAGAGGCAGTTGCTGCTGAGGGCTTAACTTCCTAGAGAAGGAGGGGTTTGAACAAGGGCTTGAAAACATAGACAGGCTTTGGAGAGGCAGAGAGTGGGCAGTGAGGGTGGAATTCTGAGCTGGAGTTTAAGAGGTGGGAATGTGGGAAGATTGTGAGCAGATGCAGAAGAGGGCAATGGATAGGGTCAGGCTGAGGGACCCCGAATGACAGGGGAAACCACTGGAAGAACCATTGAAGGCTATGCCAAGGGGGTGGAAAGCAGTTCATGCATGCATTCTACAGTGTCTACCATGTTCCAGACACTATGCAGGGTGCTGAGGGGTATACATTACTGAAAAAATAGGCAGAAATCCTTACCCTGGAGGAAGTTCTTTTTTAGAGTGGGAAGCAGGCAAGCAGGAAAGTATTAGAGAATTGTAAAATCAGGGAAGTGGGATGGGAATGATGGGAATGGGGAGTGTGGTCATTTGAAACTGTATGTAACCCAGAAAAACATAAACTTAATCCATTCCTGTAGGTGTAGACCCATTGCAAGTAAAACCTTTTACTGAGGTCAGTTCAGTTAAGGTATGTTCCACCTCAATCAGGATGGGTCTTAATCCTATTACTGGAATCCATTATACAGAATTCAGACAGAAGGAGAGAAAGCCATGGAAGCAAGAAACTGAAATTCAACAGAACCTATAAGAGAAGGAAGAGGCCAGTAGAGGCCGCCATTTGTATTGCAATGTGACAGAGAAGCCAAGCACCAAGTATCACTGACATTTTAGCATCATTGGCTGCTCAAGCAAATATTCAGCTTAAACATTGGAAATTTATTAGCTCGTGGTTTTGAGACTAAGAGAAAGTCCAGGGAAGTGGACTTGGCCCAGTGGTTAGGGCGTCTTTCTACCACATGGGAGGTCCGCGATTCAAACCCTGGGCCTCCTTGACCTGTTTGGAGCTGGCTCACGCACAGTGCTGATGCGCGCAAGGAGTGCCATGCCATGCAGGGGTGTCCCCCGCATCGGGGAGCCCCACGCGCAAGGGGTGTGCCCTGTAAGGAGAGCCGCCCAGCGCGAAAGAAAGTGCAGCCTGCCCAGGAATGGCGCCGCACACACGGAGAGCTGACACAACAAAAAAGAAACACAGATTCCCGTGCCACTGACAACAGAAGCGGACAAAGAAGACACAGCAAACAGAGAACAGACAACCCCGGCGGGGGTGGGGTGGGGGTGGAATAAATAAATAAATAAATCTTAAAAAAAAGAGAAAGTCCAAATCAAGAAGTTATCATGGCAATGCTTTCTCCCCAGAGACTGGCATTCTGGGGCTGGCTGCCGGTTATACAGTCTGCAAGAGGGGCATTTGCAGAAGATAGTTTGGGTGCAGTGCAAGGTGAACTCGAGTGATGTCCCAGCTCTCATGGAGATCCTGGACTGTAGAAAGGTGGCTAGCCCCAATCCTCCAAATGCCAGCAGATCACTCAGATGGTATACCTACTTGGTGGAGAGCTCTAGGTAAACAGTGAACAGCACAGTGAACAGCACAGCACTGTGAACTGGGTACCATGATTTTCCTCATAGGACAGATGGGGAAATCGAAGTTACACAGCTAGAAAGAGGGCGAGTCAGGATTTTTCATTCAGCTCTGCCTGGCTTTATAAAGTCTGGGCTCTTAACTTGGATACCTCCCTTCCTTCCTGATAGTCCTTAGAGACAAACACACCAGGCATTGGATTAATGGAGGCTGAAGGGATTGGGCAGACCAAGGGCCTGGAGAGTGGCCAAACACTTCTTAAGAGTTTATCCACTAGCTAGATCCCTGGGCCTTGTTTTCACTTCCCTGTGGCCCATCTCAGATCAATGAGGACTAGCATTCGGGGAGCTGCCTTTTGTGTGCCTGGCTCCCTGAAGCCCTCTTGGGGCTTCCTGGGACTGCCAAGTTCTCCACAGATGGCAGTGGCACTTCGGGTGGTGGCCCCAAGAGCCCCTGAGAGAAAACTGATTTGGTTCTTGATCCTAGCATCTTGTGACATGCACTCCAGGAATGTCATGAGAGGAGCTGTAATAAGCTATCCAAAGTGATCGTCCCTGAATGAGAGTCACTGCAACCAAATTAGTCTGTATGAAAGGCACAGAGCACAGGCACTTCTCTATCTGGGGGAGGAAGGAGGAAAAATGATTACCCAATAGGTTTTAGGCTTTAATTGATTTGTATTTTTCCAGGCTGCTAAAGAAGATTAAATCATGGTATGAAAAATGCCTAGGGCTTAAAATAAATGAGGAGAAAGGCAAGTCATTTCAGAAATGTCCAGGAAGCAAACTGAACTTCTCTGGCGCAAATTGCAGGCTTGGTTGTTGTGTTCTTTGTTCAAAGGAAGGCAGCTTCCTTTTCTTCCCAGCATTTTTTTGCAGTTGGGTTTGACAAGCCTACCAATGTGCACTCTTGGAGGAAGCAGTTTCTGGGGAGAGGAGTGGAACTGCAGCCCTCAGCATTGGCGATGTCTCTGGGCTAGTGGCTGGTGACAAAAGCTTTGGCCTGGAAGTCAAGATACCTAGTTCTAGCCTGGCTCTGCCTTTGATTTAACAGGTAACCCTGGTCAAGACTTTTCTTCTTTTTAGGGCTTCAGCTTATTCATCTGTAAAATGAGGGAGTTGAATTAGAGACTCTTCAAGGGGCCTTCTAATGCTCCATGATCAACAACTGATTAGGAAAGAGGCTCAGAGAAAGGAGGAATGACTTGCCCAAAGTCACTCAGCCAACCAATCCTATTCATCTCTCTGATACTCCAAATTTTCATCTGTAAAATGGGAATAAAGGCACCTATTTTAGAGGGCTGCTGCAAAGGTTAAATAAGATATTACTAATATATTAATAGTAGCTCCCATGTTATCGTGTGCTTACTACACATATTATTGTCTAATACTTCAGCTGCATTTGCTCAAGGAATCCTTCTCAGAGGGAGGACAGTAAAGCATTGCACAAGTAAGTGACTTGCCAAGCTCACAAAGCTATTGGGGGTTGGGTAGAATTTGAACTTGGGACTGTATGAATGTACTGACTACATCACATTCCCTCTAATTAATGTACACAGACATCACAGTTTTGCTGAAAGCCATTCACAAGTCCCCCCGCCCGCCCCATCCCACCCCATTCCCCTCCTGGGGCAGCAGCTCAGTTCTCCCAACCCCTGTCCCCACCGTTCTCTTCCCCATCTCCCAGTTTCTGAAGCTGGGTGCTAGGTTAGGCCTGGAACACACTGCCCCAGGGCCCGCCCCCAGCCCGTTTAACCTTGTTTGTCCTAGAGTAGCCTTCGTCTCACAGGGCGCCTGAAGCTGGAGTGACTCCGTGGGTGTCTGGGACTCCAGAGGGGCGGGGAGGCCCTCCCCAGGACTTGGGAAGCTGGGATGGGTGGGGTGGGGAGGTGGGGAGAGAAGGGGCGGGGCTGCAGCCTGGATTGTTACCGCTGGTGCCATAGCAATATGGTCACGTGACACCCCTGCCCCACCCCAGAAACCTGTGGTGCGGTCACTTGGGGCTCAGATGCTGGGAGCTCGACAAAGGTTTCCAGCAGGAACCTCGGCTCTCTGGCCCGTCCCATGGATGCCCCTCCTTTTTCAAACACTCTCCCACATCCATTCCAGTGCTTTCATTTTCTAGACTGGGAAACTGAGGCCCAGAGAGAAAGGCCAGCGTTGGCCCACGAAGCGCTAATGCTTTGTCCAGGGCAAACCAGAAGAAGCAGTATCCGGCTCCCGGCTCCTCGGGTCTCCGACTCGGCATTCTGGGGTGTTGTAGGGTCTCAGCCCATTGGCGACCCATACCAGGGCGCACCTCTAATCCTAGAAGGCAGCGGCTTGAAGCGACCTCTCGGTGCCCCATGCTAAGATGCACAGATGGGGAAACCGAGGCCAAGAGAGGGAAAAGAACTTGCCGAAGGCCGCTGAGCACTTTTGCGTTGGAGCTTGGGGCGGGGCCGGTGACGAGTGCGAGAAGAAGGTCTCTGACCTGAAAGGGGCGCTGTGAGCTTTTCCAGATAGACCCGCCGCGCAGAGTGATGACGCGCGGGGGCGTGCGGCGGCCCTAGCAACAGCGGTTACTAGGGAGCGGCGCGCGTTGCACTGGCGAGATGGATGCGACCTCGGCCCCGCATCTCATACCCCCGGAAATGCCCCAGTACGGGGAGGCGAACCACATCTTCGAGATGATGCAGGTGACCCTGTCGTCCCTGCCCATTCGCTACAAAAAGTGGCGGCTGGGAAACCCCTATGGCGATGTCAGGGTGCGTGGCGTCGGGACCCGCTGCAGAGCGTCCAGGTCGTGCGCCCTCCCTTGTTAACCACAAGGCCGCCCAACTTAGGGTGTCGCGATTCCTTGTGCCCCCGTAGTCCGATGTATTCCTCGATCTGAAGTTGCCCGCTGCCCCTGCCTTCCTGCCCAGCAGAAGGAAAATGGGTAGGCCCTACTGGCCAATATTTGGTCCTGGCTCTGCTACCAGCTGGCTTTATGGTCTGGTACAAGTCCCTTCCTTTTCTGGGCCTCGGTTTCCCTATCCGTGAAACGCAGTCTTGTAAAAGGTGTTCTCCAAAGGTTCCTCCAGCTCTGGGAATTCATAGTCTGTGCAATGCTGGGAGCCTCTCAACAACAGATTTCTAAGCTGGACGTTGGCTGCCTTATATTAATAGGACAGCAGACTTGTGGCTGGACAGCAACATTTCCCATCTTGCCCACCTCCTCAGGGCCAGGAGTTCCTGAGGCTCTGAAACGCTCATCCTGGATTTCAGACCGCTCTGGGCACCCAGCTAACTTAGGCAAAGTCCTGCCCCTGCCAGTACCCCAGTTTTGTCTGCTGCACCCTATTGAGAGGTAAATGCTCTGTGGAGTTGGATAGGGAAAACTCTCAGCTATTCAAAGGTTCTGAGGATCAAAAAGAAGCTGGAAGCCAGTTTCCAGAACGCTTATGTCTCCTTTTCAGAATATACCACATGCCCAGTCCCAGCTGTGGTGATGCCTGTGGCTATCGTAAGACCAGCGCTCAGACTAAGCAAACCTACTCTCTTTCTCTCCAGCAAGCAGGGACTTCCTTTGGAAAGTGTTAACTGACAGAGGCAGAGAGAAATTCCTAGAACTATTTAGGTCGCCAGTTGTAAATAAAATGGCCAGCTGAGTGAATTACAAGGTGGTTGGTGGCAGGTAGGCGGGGCGGGGGTGGGAGGTGAGGAGCCACTGGGGGATGTGGTCTGCTCTAGGAAATCTGGTTATCTTTCATAGGGATTGCCAAGTGGGAAGGAGCGCAAGAAAGCTCTTAGTCTTGTATTCCAGTCTTTAGTCATTTGTGAACTCCCTGCATGGTTTTTACCGTGTCCATTTTTTTTTACACTTTTTATTTTAAAATAATTTGAAACTCATAGGAAGTTACAAAAACAGGACAGAGTTACAGCGTACCCTACAGTCAGCTTCCCCCAATGATAGCATCTTACCTAGCTATAGCACATTGTCAAAAGCAGGAAATTGACACTGGTACAATACTATTAACTAGCCTTCACACCTATTCTGTATTCATCAGTTTTTACATGCACTTATTTATTTGGTGAAATTTTTATCACGTGTAGATTCATATAACTACCACCACATTTCCATTTTTAACTTATTTCTTGAAATCTACTCACTTTTTAAAAATCAATATCTTTTTTGCCTTATCCTAAGCAATATCCTTGAAATCATGTTTGATTTACTCATTTTTCCCACGTACATTAAAAATAAATATAAAACTATTTAAAAGTGAAATTAAAGGTATTCATCTGTGACCCATCTAAAGTCATCTTGTGGGGAGTGGATGTAGCTCAAGTGGTTGAGCGCCTGCTTCCTATATATAAGGTCCTGGGTTCAATTCCCTGTGCCTCCTAAAATAAATAAAGCCACCTTGCACTATCTCACCAGTGGTATACAAATACCCATCTAGTACACCCTTGACATTTGATGGGTGGGGGAGCTGAGGACCAGAGAAGGGAAGGGACTTACTGATAAGATGCAGAGTAGGGGCTAGAACTTCTGGCAGGTCACTGCTCTTTTGACTGCCCCATATTCCCTCTAGACCAAAATGGCTTAAGCCCCTCGCTGCTTGTTCCTAGGGCAAAATCATGCTTCTTATTATACCAGCTCAGCTCCTATCATCTACCCAGTTCATTTATGTGCCCTTTATTTTGGAACCCTGGAAAATGCTTTCCCTTGATGAGTTTGA